>NC_056712.1:11035202-11071877 GCF_018831695.1 Puntigrus tetrazona
TTATATTATAGTTTATATATTTGTAATGGCTTTAAATCATATTTTTTAGGATAAAATACATTCTTTGGTGTAAAATGCATGATATATTACCAGTAGTGATAACAAGCAATGGCAGCATTATTGTTAATAATAGCATTGTATTTATATATTTTTTTACAAATATAATGTATTTATAAACACTAAATATGAATAAAATAACAATAATAATAAGAAGGCTATTTTTAGACTTTATTATAGATTATATTCGTGGTAAAATATAAATATACGATTCGGTTAAGATTATTAACGAGCTGCGTTTTCGCGCTGCACTGCGGCGTTTGTTTAAAACACGGCCAAACGAAACTAACAGTAGCAGCAAAGCGCAAAAGACCGTCTCGCTTTTAAAGCGAAAAACAGATGCATTACACAGTCGATCCTCATCATCTATAGACGCATGCAGCTGTGATGGGTGGGATTTTCCTTTCAAGCCCACGTGCCGGGTTCACGGTGAACGCGGCCGGCAGGTGTTCGGGCAAAACGCTTAAGTGGCTGTTTGTCACGTTGTTATTTTTGCTTTTAAATTCGAACAAAATCTATATCTCCACGTCAGTTCGCATAGACTGACAGCCTGTATAAATAACCGGCCCCCCCCCCCAAAAGAAAAGAGAGTAGCGACTTCGCTACCGACTCGTCTCATTCTTTATGTAGCGTTGTAATCGCCATTTGTCATGAGCTGCGCCGCTCGGTGTCGTCTTCCAGTCCCCGTGGCACCGTATTGAGCAAACACTATCGCAGTTGTTTGCAAATCTCCAAAAGCGCAGTGAAACGGGTTACACCCGGGAGGGCGGCGGGTCACCGAATCCGTTGAAAGGCGAACCGTGACAAATTTTTTTTGTCTTCGCTTTGTCTTAATGCTTTATTATCAGCACCGCCCGAAGATGCCGATTCATCAGCGAGCTCAGACATCGCCCGCGGGCCACCGGCTATGAGGGCTTTTATATTAGGCTTTCGACCCAGAGGCCGCGCGTTTTGGAAAGATTTGGGCACTAACTAAATTGGGTTTAAAAACAGACTTTAGATACAGGGCGTCGTTTTAGCAGGCCTGTTTAAAAAATAAAAAAGTTAGCGCGTTAGCAGGGGCGCGCTAACTAGCTAACGGTTGCGCGGTAACCATGGCAACCGCGGCTAGCCAGGTTTCGTTGTTTCGAAAATCGCGATGTACCGAAAACGAGTTAGCAAAAGAACTCAGAAGTTTGCTTTCATAACACGAACGCGTTTCAAATCTGAAAACAGTCTTGATTCTACATAGCAACGTTTTACCAGGACATTAATTGGATGGATTTTAGAATAAACACTCCATTGCGCCTAATGAAATGAAACAAGAGTTGGGTAGGCGCGGTTTGTCTGGTTCAATAATTTGAGCGCTTCTTAGTGTTAAAAATAATTACAACTTAAACCAATTAGTAACCATTAGATAATATTTTGCCTCCGCGCGAAAACGTAATTGTATTTAACGCGCGGGGCCGACGAAAACAACTCGAGAACGCGGGGGTACCGCTCGCTTCTGCAATTTAATTCAACTCGATACCAGCAAGAGAGAAACGCAATTAAAATATTTTCAGCGCAGTTCATTTAGCCCGATAATAACTGCGGCCGAAATAAAGCAATCTTCGGGAAAGTAACTGCTGGAGGAACGAGGACGCGCAAGAAATTAGATCCGCGGCTGCGCGCGTGCACGCGCAACGCAGGACGGCATCGGGGGCGAAACCGTGGAAATCAGAACCGGGGAGTGATAGTTAATCCCGACCGTTAATCACGATCGAGTTCGTTTTTAATTTCTTAACTGGCTCGCGATGAAGACGGACTGGGTCGTGTCTGATCGCCATGACCTCAGACGGGCCTTTAATACCGCTCCGCATCCGAGCGCCCAAACCCAATCATCATTTCTGAAAAAAGCTCTTCAACCGACGCTTAGAAACACAGAGCAAGCCACCTTTTTCGTGTTTGAGAACCCCCCGTGGCCTAACGGTGAGACGTTGCACAACTCGACCTCGCGCTGTTAAAAAGCCACGACTCCGGGTCGCTTTATTCGATATCACCGAGAAGCAACAACATGTTTTCCTGCTATTGAGACGCACACAAGAGCGCTTATTATTGATACAGCTTTGTATTCCGAAAATTGATTTTTATGCTTCCCCCTAGCCACTTTGCGCCGCGGAGAAATATTTTTATTCGCGCGAAAGCTGAAATAAGTACGTAATAAAACGATGATATATTAAATTCGTTTTCCTCGCTTTCAGCTTTTATTATGCGCCATTTTTCATCTTTATTGAATTGAAAGCGGAGCATCTTCCACTGTGGCTTCGGGCGGAAAAAGGTTAAATTATTTGCGCCAATCACGCCGGCTCCTGCTTCACTAAAGGCAACCGGCGCGTCTCTGCCTTCGCCCTTCATTTCACGCCGCCAAAGGCTAGTGCGCTTCAATGAAATTCAGCTTCATTTGATTAAGCAAACGCATTGCCGAGTGTAAAAGCTGCGTGTTTCCGTACCCTCGACAAAGCCCTTTTTCTCGATCGATCTAAACATTTTGAACTTTATTCCTCGGGATAATTAACAGCGTCGACCCCGTTTTTTTGCCAGCTGTTTTGATGCGTTGTCTTTGGCGACGTTAAATAAACGAAGCCTGTTTTAATGAATAGCATAACCCGATGGCAAAAGCAAAACTCACGAGTATTTTAAGCTTGCATTTCACTTTGTTGCGAGAGTCGAATTGGCAGGTGAACTCTCATCATACCATAATCTATAAAGGTTTAGATGTAAAAATAAAATATATTATTATTATTGCTACTACTGCTACTGAGTAAACGTGGCATAAGCATGAAGCAAAACTGCAAAATAACGTGCACCTTTAAAAACGTAATCTGTATAATGCAAAGTTGATTTAGAAAAAATACAAAACTATAAACACTAAAGATATATCGTGATTATCTTGGTATGATTTTTTTAATAAAAGGCCACAATGTGATAAAATTGACCTTGGCTTAAAGCCCTGAGAGTTGTTTTTCCTGTCACATGACAACAGATTTCTTCCTGAGTGTCTGTAACGCTTAAATTTGGGATACAAATGTTTTTATTTTCTCCAGAACATTGATGTTATTAATAAGCGTCTTCACCGTTAATTCTTAAATAATAATAATAATTGATTTTATTTCAAACTCCTTATGTAAAAATGTAAAAAAATGAATAAATCCACTGCACTGCTCTGTGTTTTAGGAACACGAAACGTTTTATTTTCAACGACGGCACAACACAAGCCCCGGTGAAAAACAGAAGCGGCTTCTTTAAGAGAGGGGTGCGGGCGCGAGGCATTGTCTCCACAGAAGCGCGCGAGAGCCAATGGAGAGGCGCGTGACAGAGTTTGGGCAGAAGGGGTTTGCCTCACCTGCTCGAAATCGCTTCAAGAGGAGCGCGAACAGGACGTTTTCAGCTCACGGCAATTAATATGCACGTATCGGACAGTTAACACTTCACTTTAGATAACAGCGATGAGCTCGAGCGCGGGCCGCGCGCCTTTCTGAGGCACAGCGCAACTCCAGAAACGCGTCCGGTTTGTTTGCTACAACTTGGCAACTCATCACTTCGGGATTTAACAGTGAGCGCGGAGCCCTTTCTGCTGTCGAGCTGCTTTTTTTTGTTTTGTTTTTAGGCACCATCATGGAACTGAAAGAGAGCCAGACGAAAGGCAAGAACGTGTTGGATAACGCTCAATTAATCGCGAAGGAGTCGATGTGATTTCTGTTCCTCACTTGTTTTCGATGGCGGCGATATAAAATCGCATGGGCTCTGAGCACTCCGAGGAAGAACGTCTGCTTATTCCAAATAAATTCTGCGCCTTTGGGAATAAAGCGCGTTGCGTTGAAGTTTTAGGAATTAAACGCCGCGACCTTCCAAGCTGCGCGTAACAGAAAGAGCCGCGACGATGGAGCACACGGGGATAGAAGAGGTGAACCAGACGCACCAGCAGCACGAACCCATCAGCTTTGGAATAGATCAGATCCTCAACGGCTCGGACCAGCCGAGTAGTTGCATGCTGCCGAGCAGGACCGGAGAACCGGACTACGCGCTCGCGCCGAACGTCTACGCCAACGGCTACAACAGCGTGTACAATCCGGCCTGTTCGATGGCGGCGGGGCTGGCGGGTTCCTACAACGTAAACATGAACATGAACGTGAGCATGAATATGAACGTTAACGTGAACTCGGGGAACGCGGGCGGTGTCATCCGCGTCCCGGCCCACAGACCCATGCCACCCGCGCCTCACCCGCCGACTTCTGCCCATCCACCGGGCATCGCGGCGGGGATACCCACCGTGCCCACGATGCCCAGCATGGGCAGCCCCGCCAGCTTCACGTTCCCCTGGATGGAGAGCAGCAGAAGATTCGCCAAAGATCGGCTGACCGGTAAGACCGATTAAGACGCATTTACAGCGCTGCCGAAAGAAGGCTAGGAAACAAATGGCATAATTACGAACCACATGAACAAAGACGGACGATTCGTTAGTTGCTGGCTTTTAAAGGTCAGTGTTGTCTGAGAAAATTGTTTTATTAGCTCGGAACGATTTGTACGTATAATCTTTTTTAATTGCAGTTTAAGCGTAAATTGCGGATAGGCTAAAAAAAGCAGCAGCAGTCCAATTAATAGAAACAAAACAACCAAAACCAGGCCTATATATATAAATAATAAAAATAATATATATGTGTGTGTGCGTGAGAAAAAAAACTGCTACGGCATGTATGTTTTGTTCTGAAATTATTTGCACTGTTACTTTTACAATAAAAAACACGCCTCAACATTGCAGGAAGAAACGATAGCCTTAATTATTATTGTAAGCTACAAATAATTCCCAAACTAAAACACCTTCATTTTCAGGCCATTATTTTTAATAACATATTTTAACTCTCTGCCGTATCTTAAAGAAATAGCACATTAATGCACAGCATTATTTAGCCCATATTTATTTACTTAATAGAAGCTTTTATTCAAAGCCATTTAAAATGATATACATTTTATTAGTAAATTCACGTTTATATACAGTAACACATAATGGCATATACAGGCTAATAATAATAATAATAAACTAAGAATATATTTTACATAGGCCCATATAATTTAAGACACTAGAATATATTTTTGTCTTTAGCGCTAAATGGATTTTATTCTAAAATGTGCGTTTAGGTGTTTACATTAAAGTAGAAATGTCCTTTTTCTCTGCTAAAACCCATCTGATAGCTCTCTGCATTGCGCTTGAGTTAAAACCCCTTTAAACACACCGCTGGCTTTAACCCCCGACGCATCTGGAAATCGAGGAGCAACACTAGACAATCTTTTAAACCACAAACATAATTCATTTTATCCGAGAGAGGCCACGATGCTGGACTGAACTCAGGCGCACAGTAGAAGCGACATCATCTCGGCCTGTGGATATTACACACACACACACACACACACACACACACACACACACACACACACACACACACACACAGTGGCTTTCAAAATCACAGCTTCTCGTGGAATGGTTTTATGACACCAAGTCACGTCTATATTCGTGAGCTGCTGTCTCTCTGGGCCTTTAGGACAAATGAATCATGATACAGCGGTCGCAGGGAGCTAAATGTTGCCACGGCCAGCAGTAATGCGTAATGGCATGTTGACAAATCGTTTTAATCTGCGCAAACGTAATACCAATAGAGATCCGACAGAGGACGATTTTGGATAACAATTCCGAGTGGGACAAAAAAAAAAAAAAAAAAAAAAANTTGATTAAAGAAAATGAAATAACTGCATCTTTATTACATTAATTTTTAGCGTATGGGTTTGGATACGCGCAATTGCAAATAAAACGTGAACGCGTATTCCGGTAAACACGTTCTGGATAACGAATAAGACAATAAAAAAGCGTTATTTGTGTCTCGTGGTCGTAACGTCCTCCGCTGTCCAGTGCTCGTCTTCAAATGACGTCACTCACGGTGAGATGAAAATGAAGAAGAATATGGATCTGTGCGCATTAAATATTCAGAATTCCGCTCTATTCTCATTAATTATTCAAACGAGAGAATGATATGTCAACTGCGAAAAGCTCTTTTGTAAATATGCTTATCAATTTTACTCATAGTCACTTTGGGCCACTCGTTTGTTATATTTTTATTTCTTTGAACCGCGCCGGATACAAGGCGACGCGCGCAGGCCACATTTTAGAGTTTTGAACGAAATTAGATGTACGTTTTCTAGCCGATAAACATTACGAAATATTACAAATAAACATAAATATATCTACAAAAGCAAAAAATAAATAGAACTATTTGCATTAAACACATCTAAGACTGTCTTCTCGTTTTCGAGATATTTACATTATAAGTTACAATAATAGTTACAAAATCGCTAATATTTTAAAAGGTGCCTTTCTCTCAGCGTCACCCAAATAAAGAACCGGACACTTATTTGTCATAATGCACAAGTCACAATGCCCGTCTGAAATAGGTTTCTCTTTTTCCAACTATTTTCTCCGTCAGCTTGAATTGCACGTCTGCATTACACCACAAGTGTCAGGGCGCGTAATGGTGCGCGGACGGGCCTGAGACTCGATATGCGCCGCAGGCCGGACATATCGTGCCGGATCGGGAGGCGATGAAAGGCTACACCACATGTTTTTTTGTTAATTGACTCCTTGGCAGTTTGCAAGTTTATAAAAATCCAGAAATGCATAAACAGATCAGTCGTTCTCCGGTCAATAAACACAGGTGCTCTGCTCTGACGGTAACGGCCTTTACGCACGGCTTTTCCGTTCCCGTTAACAACTGCGGCGTGCAAGGAGGTAGACTATAAATAGGACTCTGTATAAATGCAACAAATGCTACGTTTTTAAATAGACACGAGAAAAGCGCGCGCGTAGGCGTCCTAATTCAAACCGTTTCCGCGCGCGCTTTGATAACAGTATATTCATCAGTAGGTAAATTTATTTGTATTACCGCCGCTGGTGGGGGCTTGTTGGGTCCAGCTGCATCACAACAAGGGGCAGGTGATGGTCGTAATCTGATATCACCGGCCTTGGAGAAATTGCAAAATGAAATTGCATGTGGATGCCCCTCTATCTGAAATGACAATAATGATCTTTCCCACCCATAAATACAAATGATTATGAAACCGAGACGAGGCCGCGTAGCCATGGCGACGGTGTCTGAAGGGACGAGCAGGCTCCAGAGCGGACGGTTTATGGCTTTTCCTGACAATTATTTTATTTTATTCGATATTTCAATTCCCAGCGCGAGAGAAAATTTAAAGGCGCATTCTGTTTTGCCTCGCCGCGCGTAAATAGCGACAAATGCCCATGTTATATTTCAATATCGCGCTTTGAATCCATTACATGTATATTTATTAGATTTCTACAAAGGTAATATGCGCGATGGGAAAGGCAGGCGCTGTCGCATGAAGGTGATATCACGTATAACTGATTTTATTACTGGCCGCATATTCTCTAAGGCAAGCTTTGATTTTTTGATGCGCTCACCATAAATTTTATTACACAGACTTATCATTTAGAATTCCCTCCGCTGTCGAGACGGAATACGGGGATTGTTTTTGTTTCCATTTGACCCACATATGTATCTGCGGAGGAGTGTTTCTGGGAAACGTGTTATTAGTTCGTTTTGCAATCCGCTCACCTGACATACAGCAGAAAAATGAATATATAAGCAACACCGCTATCCAACCACGTCGAAAAGGCTACAGAGCGTCGTCTGTAATTAATTTTAAAAACAATAATGAATCATTTCGTTCTTGGTCATTCTGATCTCGAACGTTCTAGAACGGTTACCCGCGCGCTTAAGTGACAACGACGCGCGCCGCCTGTCACTCAACATCAGCGCTTTAATTAAAAGCAATCAAATCTAATTACGCGAAGGAATGAAGAGTCTATGCGCTTAATCCAATCAGAGGCCTTTTTACTTGCTCGTCTAATAAAATCTGACAAATAAACTAATGATCTCGCAGAAGTAGAAACGTAGCGGCACAATAAAACATCTAGCCAGTATAAATAAAAATCCTTGTTTTTTTTTTATCATCAGGCGTAAAAGTCAATTAAGTTGCATCCACGCGGTTGCCCCCAAAACCCGGACTCAATGTCAGCCCGAGCTCGTGACAGAATCCCAGGAATCCCTGCTCGACCAGTGCGAACCGTTGAGAGGTTCTTTTTTCTTTTCTGAGGGCCACGGACCGATCTTGAATTACACGAGAACGTGAATGAATGTCGTCGAGCGGCCAAGAACAGGCATTTACGGATCTCCAGCACGGTATTATCTGAACTCCAACCTGCCAGGCACTAAACTGGCCCTCTGTCTTCACACGTGACCGGCCGACCACTGCGGGACCTAAGCTCGGCCACAAAAATAACAAACCATCGAGCGAAGGTCACTCTTCTCGCTTCACTCAGTTAAAAAAAAAAACAGGTTCGCAGAGTGTAGTTCAGGTCCAATTCCTTCATTCATTTTCACAAATTTGTAGATATAACTGATGCAAAATATTTAATATTTATATCTACACAATACACGGTCCTTGCAGCTGAAGCCTAAATAAAAATCATTTTTAATATTCATTTTTTTTAAACATATCACACACAAATCTTACTAATAAATATACTTTATATTTTAATACCATTCTGATATATATTCAGGATGTAACGAGCATATTTGAGGGGCGAAATTCATATTAGTGGCTGATTCTTATATTATATTCGGTCCTCTTAATCTTAAATGTGTTCAATCTTATTTGTATTCACTCAGCGGTGAGGATACTTTGCCACAAGCTGCTCATTATTCCGAATGTTTAAACGAACATCCCCGTGCACCATAAACAGCAGTGTGCAACACGTGATGTATTTATGTTTTCGTTTCGTTCAGGTGCACAAACTGCTAAAACACAATCACCAAAACATAATGTTGGTTAGACTCCTAACCGCCTTTCAGAGGCTTTGACTGGGCTCCAGTTTGTCACCCTTTAGTGGAAAGGTGTCTAGGAATCATTTGTGGCCACCATAAATACTTCAGAAACACAGTTTCTGATATACACACGGATAATAGCATTTGCTTTAATGTTTGTATACGCTGTTATAAAGTGACATATATAGGCCTGGTGTAAAATTTGGGCTTTCATGGATCTCGGAAAGGCGCCAAACTGTTCGCATCAGTTATTCACAGCTGCTTCTACTAGTAACATTGGTGGGAGGTAAACAGGAAGGAGGGGAAAGGTGAAAAAAAAATTCTGAACGCAACAATCAGGACCTCTGTTGTAAAACTATGAATAATGGATAAACAATACAGAAGGACTGAATGAGAAATGAGCCTGAGTTCACTGCTGCCAGCACTTTGTGTGATATAAACCTGAAATACAGTTTGTCCATGTATGTGCAGTAGTTATAGGCGATGAACGCGACCTCTCTTGAAAAAATAAATAAATAAATAAATTTGCTTTCTACTGAGGTAACCATAGCAACCGTACGCTAAGCGAACGCCAAGTTCGGGAAAACGAATCAAAAATTCAAATCGCGTAATTGTTTATAATGTAATTAAATATCGCGCCACCAACATCATTCAATATATGTTTGATCTTTCCAATTAAATACATCTTTCGAAACAGGCAGCCCATGTTTAAAGGCTCGGAAAGACCACCACATCAAGAAGGACCCTCGTGGCGTTTGTTTGTTTCTAACCCTAATGTCCACGAATTTAGGCTGCTTCCTCGATTTCCAAAACACAGTGTAGACATAAAACACTGCAATAACGTTCATTTCTTTCCCCCTAGAAACTGTTTTGCATTTCCATAATGTAAAACGATCCGGTTTTACATGAATATAAAATCATTTTAACCAAGATTACATGACATCGCTAATTGGCCCATGCCGTTTGGCTTCTCGTGAATTTCCTTTCAGTGACATCGAATGCAAACGTTTTCCACCTATTTGTTTTCTGCAGCTGCTCTTTCGCCCTTCTCCGTGACCCGGCGGATCGGTCACCCGTACCAGAACCGAACCCCGCCGAAACGGAAAAAGCCCCGCACGTCGTTCTCGCGCGTGCAGATCTGCGAGCTGGAGAAGCGCTTCCACCGGCAGAAGTACCTGGCGTCCGCGGAGCGCGCCACGCTCGCCAAGGCCCTGAAGATGACAGACGCTCAGGTCAAGACCTGGTTTCAGAACAGAAGAACAAAATGGAGGTGAGCAAAAACTGGTCGTCCGAATGTAGAAAATAGCAGCTACGGGGTGGTTTCGTGTTCACCATACAGCTTTAAAAGTCCTGCTGTGGCTTATATTCATTATTTCGATTACATCTATATTTGAAGCTTTCAGATTCGTTTTGTTGGCATTATCTGATTAAGGCCTGTATAATTCCCTAAAGCGGCCAATTGAGTCAGAACTGAGCTTAAGTGAAAAGGGCATTTAAGGCCTAGTGGAAAAACACCACTGTAAATTTGCAGAGGTTTGCGTTTCGTTTGTTTATTTATTTCACATTGGACGCAATTGCCTTGACCAAGCAGAAACGTTCAAGCTCTTAAAAGGCTGTGTGGAAACTTGCTGTCCATGCAGTACCTCACCTATGCTTCTGAATAATTGAGAGCATGTCCATCCTTTCCCCGTAATCTACTCAACCTTTTGCTGTTGGCTCTTTTGGAGCAAATAAGTGCCCAATCTAATTAAGAGCAGGCTTACTTACCTTTGGTTTTACCAACAGGCTGCAATAGGCGGACGAGAGGCTGAACGTGATTTATTTATAATGAAGCTGAGTCATGGCCTTTAACGAATCTAAATTTATTATGGTCGTTTTAGCATGCCTGATCATCAATATTTATGGGCCTCAACTTAATTCGGCAATTACACGTATCTGCTGAAAGCTGCTGGGAAGCATTCATTAGCGTGGTCACTTTGCTCATTGTCTGTTAGGAATGAAATTCTGGTAAATCGTACCTCACGACCGAACCTGAACGTCAGTAGCGACGCCGAGAACAGTTCGTGTCATGAGTGCATGAAATCGTACGTCTTAATGACTTCATCCTCCGTGACAAAATCTGTCCGGCATGAGGGTCTCCATACCTGCCGCCCGGCGTCCATTAGCCACACATCACAGCTAAATGCATCACTGTAATGTGATTGCACTCGGCTCATTTGATCACAGGCTTGTTACCCGTACAATCGACACGCAAATACATCCTTCATTCTCAAAGTGTCTCTAGACTACACTTGAATATTTTACAACACAACAAACCTGGAGAAAAAAAAATAAAGAGTGTTTTTTTGCATTTTTTTATGTTGTTAGCGATCGGTAAACCATTTATCGATTTAAATGTGATGGAAAAACTCAAACAGGGCAATTTAAATGGTGATCAGTTCAAGAAAATGCATTTGAAAAAAATGTTGGGGGAAATATTAAGAAAAATAGATTTGATAAATATTAATAAATTATTCGTCATAATTAAATAGATGGTGCAAAGTAAAACAAATCGATAAAATAAAACAAAATAAATTAATTAAACGTCACCTGGCATAATTAATACTTTTTTTTGTTGTTATTCTAATGTTTAAAAATGATTTGTCTTCTGCCTAGCTGTTCATTCTGACCTAAAAAAAAAGTTTTCTTCATTAAAACTGAACAAACTTAGGATGTAAAAGGGACGGCTCACCCCAAAAGTTCAATTCTGTCTTTGCTTTGTCTTCGGTTTTACAATGAAAACACTGAGGTTAAGTAAACGGTGATTAAAAATGTACTTTTGTAAAGCGAACCATCCCTTTAAGTGAGTGCAGCTGGTGGAGCGATTAATCGTATTTAATCCTTCAAAGTACACATCAGGTCCCCGGACCAATAAAATAGCATTGTTTTGTCACGCACTGTTTTATAATAATACTCGCATCTTTACGCCGACAGCTCCAATAGGCTCCTCGTGCGTACATTCAAGGTGTTATTAAAATGTACAGAACCATTAACATTCATGCGTTTCATTCAAAATGACTTCAGTCGCAACGCGCATATTGTTAGTTTTCACAAAGCCGTGCCGTGTCTTTTGTGCGCGCGGAGAGCTCAGATCTCCGAAGGTAATTAAAACCAGCCTAGGACCTGCACCAGATAAACACGTTAGTTGACATAATCCGCTTTTGTATTCGAAAAGGCTCTCTGTCACTGCGCATCATGTTGACTTCAATCATGCGTCTCTGATGACAGGAGGCAGACCGCCGAGGAGAGAGAGGCCGAGCGACAGCAAGCCAACCGCCTGATGCTGCAGCTACAACAGGAGGCCTTTCAGAAGACCCTGAGCCAGCCGCTCCAACAAGACCCTCTCTGCCTACACAACTCCTCGCTTTACGCCCTGCAGAACTTACAGCCTTGGGCGGAAGACAACAAGGTGACGTCCGTCACCTCAGTCGCATCTGTGGTCTGACCCGCAACTCTTATGTGTGCTAGTTTATTGAGAAGGGATTTTATAGGACGCCAGTTAGAACTTAATTTAGGCGGATCTCTGACATTCTCACTTGGACTCACCTCATGAGCATCTGTACCAAGCCATATGGTTTTTTTTTCTTCTGTGAGATGGTAGAAGAGATCTAGCCGAGGTCTAAAGCATTCTATTTAATGTCGATGTTTTTCGACAGCATCAGCTTTGAGCCTGTGATAAAAAAATAAATAAAAATTTACTCAAATTAGTTTTCCAGAAACATGCATATTTAAGAATTGGCATGGAACAAAAGCATCCTAATTAAAGTGGAATCAAAACAAACATAAGCTCACATTTTCATTCCCACGTGAATCTGACTGGTCATTTGCTCGTCCCTTACGCTACGTTTTCGTTCCTCTTTCTTCAGCTACCCATCTAAGAGAGGGAGGGGCTTTGTCCTTTCCAACCCAAAACCGCAAAGCTGTCTGATGAATTTCACCCATCGAGACGGCCGTTTGTCTACGTGCCATTTGGCATCAAGGAGACTGACTCAACCCCAGACTCGTTCATTCTTGTTCTTTTTATTTGTGTTTTTTTTTTTTTTTTTTTNATGTTCTCTACATTTCCTGTATGAAGAGATGGACTAAAAACTGTTAGTTCTGTCAAGCCGGAGTCCTTCCTAAAACGCACTTTGGAAGCAATTATGGAGGCGCTCTCTATGGATTCTTCATGACGTGACGTTTAAAGGTGTTTTATATTAAAAAGAATTGTGACTTCTAAGACTTCTGTTTCATCCTGTGTAAAATTTATTTAGAATACTATAAATGTGACCCCGGACCATAAAACCAGTCATAAGTACAACAGCCAAAAATACACCGTATGGGTCAAAATGATCGATTTTTCTTTTATGGCAAAAATCATTAATATAGGAGTAAGTAAATATCATGTTCCATGAAGACATCTTATACATTTCATAGTGTGAATATATTAAAACTGAATTTTTAATTAGTAATATGCATTGCTAAGAACTTCATTTGGACAACTTTAAAGGCTTGAAATCTTCTCAATGTTTAGATTTTTTTTTTTGCACGCTCATGTTCCAGATATTCACATGCTTGTATTTTGGCCAAATATTGTCCTATCCCGTACTTCAATGGAAAGCCTATCGATTAGTAGATGTATAAATCTCCATCTCTTCCAAGACAATTGACACTCATAACTGGTTTTGTGGTCACAAATGGTGAAATGTGCCGTTTTTGCACAACTACCAAATACAGAATAGCATAAATGCTATTCCTACACTCTTAAAAGGAAAGGCTCTTTACTGGCATTAATAGTTCAATACGAGACACTTTGGATCCGTTCCATTGCACGTATAGTGGAAAACAGTTCTTTCCATTTTAAACGGTTGTGAAAAGATTCTTTGAAGAACCAAAAATGCCTCTTTTCTTGACATTACAGTAAAAAAGCCCTGTTGGCGCCTTTATTTCTAAGAGTATAAACTTTTTTGAGCCACTACTGGGCTGATTGGGATGCTAAAGCAAAACAGCGTTTTAATGCTACCACCACCACCATTTTTTAGAGGAAACGAACAACAATTGTCTTATTTTTGACACTGATAAATACACACCACTTCAGATTTGACTACCACCTATATTTAGCCCGAATCGTCATTCATTGTGAACTTGTAAAAACCTGCTGGTGAGAACCTGCGAGTGCAGTTTGTATACAAAAAACAAGTCCTTGACAGGTATTTTGAAAGCATTCATCACCCATGTCCACCCAGACACCGTAAGGGCGTAAACAACTGATGGGATCTCTGTGAGCCAAGACAGCAGTCAAAACAGCAGTTTCCTCATTGGACGCCACGGCGGAGCGATACCCACGTAACACAGGGAGGGGACGTGGAATCATAGCCGTTTTATTCGCAGTAAATGAGCCTTTACATTCTGTTCTACACACCACTGCATCTCCCAGGAAATGCTAAGGCGCTAAACTGATTACAGCGCTCCACGGCCTGTGGCTTACAGAAAGGAACCAGCAGTTGCACAAACCACAGGCAGGGAAGACAGCTGGAAAACAAGCATCTTTCAACGGGAACAATAATTCTGCTGGATTTGTGCAACTGGGCTATTTTACAAGTCATTACACATAATCGTTTTCCAATTTTGCTCTCAGGCAAGTCAACTAAACATATATTAACATCTTGCTAACCGTTTCTGAAAATCAAATAATCTAATTTTTAAAAAAAAAATATATTTTTTTTTCAGGTAACCTAAAAACGTGTTTTGTGTTTGTGACATCCAAATTAACTATTTGTATTCTGATTTAATGCGATTGAATGAATCTGACCAAATCAGGCTGTTATAAAGTCAAATAACATCTTGATTAAACTTCTTAAATATACAGTTTTTTTGAAACCAATTGCTGCATTTGAACTTTATTTTTTTCAAAAAACACATTCAAAATTATTTAAAAGAGTCAAAGTAGAGCAATTTATAAAAAACGATTTTTATTTCAATTGAATGCTAAAAAGTCCTTTTTCCAAATTGATGATAATAACAATAAAAAGTCATTATTAATAATTGACAAGCAGCAATAACTGATAATAATTAGTAAATCAACATAATAGACTGAACTTGTGAAACTGAAAACTAGAATAATGTAAATGTAATGTAAATTCCACTTTAAAATATACCACAACAGCAAAGTATTATAATAAATTTCCATATTTCACAATATTACTGTTATTCTTTCATTGGCAGGCACAAGCTATATAAAGCGCACTTTCAAAAACATAAAAAAACAAAATTTTAATGTTATATTTATATACTTAAAATATTCGATTTTATGTAATATTATATTAATATTATGTAATTTAAAAAATTATATTTAATGTATCCACACTTAAAAAACAGCCGCGTGTCCTGTTAATATTTCCCAAATTAATTTTTTTACAGGTGTTTTACCCGTATTTTTTAATTACACATTGCATCGTTGCTTGTTTTAGGTTTGAAGGGAAAGTGTGTAAAAGAAACGGTAAACATACTGGTAATTATCCGCCACGCGGTACATTAACCGTTTTCCTAAGCATCTTCTTCTGACCGTGTTGATCAAGCTTCTCTTTGTTTATGTATTCTCTTCGATTACGAAACTGTCATCAAATTTATCGGCCAATGCGACATAAGCAAAACAACAATTTGATAACTGTCTGTTTTAGTCATCACACTCCCACTTTGTTTAGCCAAGTTTGATGCCATCTCGCCTGGTTAAGATCCTGTCAGTGTGAGTCGGTTGCCGCGGTGACGCCTCTCCAACCCTCATTTCCTCTGTCAGTCTTCCCGTCGCTTTCATCTTCCTGTCTGTTCCGCCACTGCGACGTGACTTGGCTCATTTTGCTGAAATTCCTTTCGGCCTCTGTTTTCGAAAACTCTCTATTGTGTTCGGCCACAGGTGCTCCGAGCCTCTCTTTCTCCTGCTGATGCGCCTTTGTGTTTTTTTTTTTTGCCCTATCTACCTGAGGGCCTCCGCCTCAGCCAATAAAATGTTGCCACACAAGATGAGCGAGAAGCGAGAGGTTAAAGTATCACGCTTCCTATCTCGCTCAGTGTTCCTAGACAGGCTCCTGTTTATCTCACAGACACTACAAACCAATATGACCTATATGGCCTCCGCTTCTTCACAATAAGTCTGCCATTTCAGATTGCATCGGATGTCCGACGGTTCAAAGATCGACTGCGCTGCATTTTCCACAAATTCATAAACACAGCCCTCAAAATAAAAAAAACATCAAAGTTCAGGCATACAATAATCTAAATATAATCTAAAAAAAAGGTGCTTAAAAGGTGCTCCACAGAAAAGCCTAAAGGTTCTATGAAGAACCATCTCTTTCTTACATTTAGAAAATCTGAAGAATCTTCTTTGGCCACAAAGAACCTTTAGAGAAAGATTCTCAAGATGTTAAAGGTTCTTTATGAAACCATTTAGACAATAAGCTGGCATCTTTAAGAGCCTTTCGTTTTAAGAGTGTTGGTGCGCTTTTGAATTTTATTTTTATCTTTATACAGATGGCTATCTATGTGTCTAATCACTCAAGTCCTCCCAAAGAATTCTATTTCTTTTCATCGAGAAAAGAATGGAGTACTATGGGACACTCGCATTATAGTTAATTGTAACATAATAAGGCTTTTCACAGCATATGCGGAACAATCTCCACCAAATGGTCGGGCCATCAAAACCTTCCCCACAGTAAAGCAACACACAACGCATCTGATATACCTGCAGTTCAGAGTGGACGATCTGCTCATCTGCGTTTGTAGAAATCAGATAGCCGGTTCTCTTCCAGAAAGAGATGCACGCCTGCACAAACACTTCTGTGAAAGCAAAAAGTTAGGAAAATATTTGATCACTGAAATCATCATTACGAAAGACTCTGTGCAAGCCTGATATATGAAATAATAAACAGAACAGTCTATTGTTTTAATTTGCAATGGAACATTTAAATGTGAGTAAGAAGCTTATATCTTCTCTCATATCTTCTTATAATAAAAAAAAATATCTATTCAAAAACGTCGAGCAAAAATGAGCAATTTGGTGCATTGTTATTTTGCGTGGACAAACATTAAGATGAAATTCTTTAAATCAACTAAATTACATAATATGTGTAATAGCTGTCTGTTTATTTCTCCCAATAATTCTATTTTTTAATATAATTTTTAATACAATAGATAGACAGATGTCATAATTAGAAGAATCATGTATAAACGATTCAGGATAAATGACACATTTTGCTAATTTGTAAAAAAAAAAAAACTAAATAAAAGAAATATATCAGTGGTAAACATTAAAACGAACAAAAAAAATGACACTATGGCACATCCGTATTTATACTGATTTATGCAAACTTTCAATAGAAGACCAGCTTGTTAGAGCTTGTCAGAGTACAACCATTTTATGTTAGTAAATACCCCATGCAAAAGATGTTTATAAAGATGTTTGCGCCCTCCTTTAGAGGATTTTCAAGAAAGAATATTAAAGTGTAGACAGGGCACTATAGAGAGCGGTGTAAAAGCATGTGTGTGTTTTGGGGTGTGTAATCAGACCGGCATGTCTCTGTGTGTATACGGGTCACTCACGTTAAAGTGCTGCCTGTTTTGAACTGTTTTCTTTCAAGATGGCTGTTTTCACCAAGAGCCTGCATGAAGGGTGGAAGCGATTATCTTCGTCCTTTTTATGGCTGTCACCTCTAACAAAGCGAAAAAAACGTTGTTCTTGTGAATGGGAAATCAAGTAAATTCTCCGAAGAGCTTAATAAATAGTCGACAAGCGACAAGGCCTAATGAACTACGAGGCGAGTAGAGCGGAGCATTCGAAACGAAGCTTCGAGAGCGGAATGATTCTTTTGATGTTTCGAATCTTTGATGCTTCGATGCGTCGGACTCCCGCGTTCTCGCGAAATCAAAATTAACGGTAAATAAAAAAGATCTAGTTGCAAATAATCTAAAATCAATTTTATAATTTGTGTTAATAGAATTTTGTGTTACAATCGTAAAATTCTGATTGTTATAGTGTTTGCAAGCTGTTTGGTAAACCACTTAAAATGTATAAATTATTGTTAATAAAACTGTAATATAGTAACTGACCTCGAGTTAATTTTTGAAAATGTTTATATAAATGGAGCAGAATATTCTGTAAGGGTCTTAGCGTTTTGTTTGTTGGTGTTTTTCAAACTGTTTAGTATGTTACAAATTAAATGGTGCCACAAACATCACGACACATTACAAAGACAAATGGATCTTTAATTATATATTACTAATATAATGTACACCAACAATTATTTTGCATAACACACACACACACACACACACACACACACACACACACACACACACACACACACACGGATGAAAACTCGTTTTATCATTTTATAACAATTAATTTAATAGCAATCTTTTTCGTTTTTGATTAATAATAATAATTGCTATTATTTTAATTGCTAAATTTTGTAATTTCAAGTTGCATCAAATCATCACAATAAAGCATTCGACTAATTAATATTTTTTGGGAGAAAGACTACGGAGGACAAGCGGTTTGTTGAACGAAAAAAAGGCGAGTGGACTAAATAGTTATAACATGGCGTCATCTGGCGGATAAATTGGGAAACGAAAGCAAGAAAAAGCAAACAAAGGGCATTTACTTTAACACCGAGGACGAACACTATTGGACGACTTTTAGAAAATCCCGCCCACTGTGCACTCTCATTCGTCCATTCAAGTGTCAATCCACCCGCCGGAAGTACGATTAACAGGACCCTCTGGCGCAAAAATGGAGGATAACATTAAAGATCTCAGCCGACCTCAGATGTATTTATTTGGTGAGCTGAAATAAAATCTCATGTTGCATAATCATATATGTGCGATTATCAGTATTATGCAATCACATGACCTCGTCTGCTGCAGTACTGCAGTGCAATAAAAGAGTTGTGGCTAATGCAGCTAGCCTCATGCATTGAGTTTACCTTTGTTTATAGCCTAATGTTGATGTGCTTTTTCATTCAAAGAAATACTACGGACGAGAGGAGTAGGGATATTTATTTCCCCCTTTGTTTGTTACGATCTCGTGCCTTTATAAAGAATGTTACAGAGTATGTGGATGTTGTTTGTAATAATGTTAATTTTAGGGGACAAAACATCCTTGTATACAATATTAATAAATATATACATATATATATTTTTAGTGATTTTGTGACTTCTTCCTACAGGTTGCTCACTGAAAGCTGATAAGAAAGAGCACAAAGTTGATTTGGATGATGATGAGGCTGAACATCAGCTGTCACTCAAGGCGGTGAGGAAGATGAAATAACAAAATGTTATTAAAATTATTCATTTTTACAGATATTCGGTCCTGCGTGGAATAGTTTAAACAGTCCTACCTTGAAGATGAATGCAGAAGTTGATTCAGTCATGAGATGTTTGTCATTTCTATTCTATTCTTACCTAATCTATTAGATTTATCTTGTATATTCTGTAGCACTTAGTTAATGGTTTTGTTTTGTATAGTTCTATTCCATTCTATTCTGTTTCATATTTGATTTAAACTCATGTTAGCTGAAATGCGTGTGTAGTAAATTCTAAATGAAAACCTATTATTTTTTATTTTTTTTACTTTAAATTTCATAAAATTTTTAATGTCAAACGGTTCCGTTCTGTTCAGTTTAATCGTGGGTTCTATTCATTCTATCCAGTTTTTTTCATATTCTGTAACATTGTTTTCAGTTCTGTATTAGAAATATCGCGGTCAGTGTTCATCATAACTGTGCTAATGAACTATGATGAGTTGAATCGTTTTGATTGGCCGTAAACTCATTAACAAACCGCTTTCCTCTCTTCACATGTGTTCTCAGGTGTGTTTGGGAGCTGAGGCCGAGGATAAATTCCACACCGTGGAGATGGAGGGATTGACCTACGATGGCAAAACCACCAAAATCACTCTTGCTGTTCTGAAGCCATCCGTTCTGCCTTCTGTAAGTGTCCTAGTCTCCGTTTTTACAGAGTTGTGTGTGTCATGAACAGAAATGTGCAATGCTCAAATGTGTAGTAATAAATATATTTGTCCTGTATGAATCTACTAGGCTTTGGTTATTAATAGTTACAGCATCCTTGTCATGGTTTTCATTCATACTTACTATAGCGGTAGTAGACACTACCATCAGATCAGATTAGATGTTATATTGAATTTGACATAAATGAAAACCGAGGCTGTAGCACGCACTGTACAAAGTTTCTAGATCATGTAATCTTCACAACTTCCAAAGCTCTTTTATGGAGTTTTCTCTATTGAATGCTTTACGAAGGACGTTTTATCTTGATATAGTTTTTTTTTTTTAAACAACAGTAGTATCTATTAATGCATAATTACAAGTAACTAACCCTAAACTCTAACTTTATTGTAAGTACATACTGATAATTGATATTAATCTGTATTTAAGGTAAGACATCCAGGTAAACAATAGGGTACGTTTGAATGAACATGCATCACCATTAAAGCCTTGTTTCATTTTATTAGCTTGTTAGACCCAAATGTTTCCTAGAGGGGAATTTGATTTAAACAAATCTCTATGAACGCTGAGAAATAAAATGTAAGGTTTATTGTGTTTAAGTGTTAATGAAGAGGAGATTTTAGGCTCAGCGCAGGAGACAAAAAGTTACTTTTGAGAAAACCGCTTTTAAAAATATGTTGTAGTTGAAATCATCAGACGCAAATAAATTGAAATAAAATAATCACTTGAAGTGTATATTCTTGGCTCTCCTTCCACTAGTCTGAAAAAAGCATGGTATGAGAAGCTAAATAAACAAAACTGACCAGCACATGAAGGGAAAAAAAAGGGTTTTGTCTGTCTAAATTTAGAGATATTTTCAAGTAGTGTGGTAGAGATGAATACTGCAGATGACACTACAAGTTCACTCTGACTCGTTTTGTAAAATAAAAAAAGATTACTAGCAGCCAATTGTAATTATGCCCTCAATAACATCTTGAATATGGATTTATACTGTGTTGGGATGCCTTTTCTGGGTGTTTTTATGGTATTGGAAGAATGTGTCTAATAAAAATTCCAGCTGTGCCGAGGCCGGTCAAGTCGTGATTGACAGATTGTTTTTGGAAGGGGCGGGCCATCGTTGCATCATCAGGACAGCAAGCACAAGCTCTCCATGACATCAGCACACGTTCGCCTCTGTTTTATATCAGCTATGGAAAATGTGAGCATTTCCAAAGAGCTCTGGGAGGAATCTGTGTTTTATGGCTCGGAGCGATCAGAACGCAGGGTTTGTGTTCTGATAGATACCGACTGCTGGTTTGATTAGTACAGCGGGTGGAGTTTTTAATCGTGGCAAACTCATCCTGACACTTGAGGTCATCTATTTTAGGTTACAGCTGCTGTTTTTTCCAAATCTGCAAGCCCTTTTTTTTGTGTGTTATTTCAACCCCGTCTGTAAGATCTTGGGTTTTATTCAGTTTATTCAATCCTAAAATTAGCAAACGCCCCGGGACATCTGACTCCAGTAATAATTGTACCGTAATTGCAAGGTTTTTGTCTCGATCGCTCGGGAGACAATCAACTCATCAGTCAGCGTTTGTGTTGAAACAGATCATCTGAGAAGATTTTGGACGTGAGGGATTGTTCGCCATTTAACATAATTACAACAGCTTCATAGCTGTCATTTAAAGCATTAAGCAGACCATCGCGCCCTCAGCTGTTTACATCTGGTTGCCATCGATGCAAGCGCCGTTGCCTGGCGCAGTGGAATGTTCATTCAGAATTTTTGGCCGTGGCTTGTATTTCGCGAGTTGCGCAATTGAGCTGATGTTTAGCTGAAGGCCTGTCTCAGATATACTGGCATGGCATGATCAGGACGGAGCCCAGTTGTGAAGTCTTTCTGAGAAACCAGTCTTGTTCGGATTTTGTGGTGGGAGTCGTTTATCATCAGATTTTACCACAAAATTGTCTGGTAATAAACACTAAGCAGTACGTTTCGATATTCATTAATTTACACGACTGGTCAAAAATGTTTAGTGGTTTTGAAGGAAGTTTCAAACACCCATGCGATTTTTAAATGACAATTCACCCTTGCCCGTTAAACCTTGGAAAGATTAAAACAGCTTCACAAACAGGCATATTATTTCTGCATTTATTAAGTCATTCATGTTATCACATATATATAGTTCAGGTATAAAAACTGATGTCTTTGTAGTGATCAAAGTATGCTGGCACTTCAGCTGTGTCGAATGCATTAAGTGACCGTTAAAAAATGTGTTTGTTATTGAAGCGTTCATTGAAATCGAAAACATGTATTAAATAGTATATTTTTAACTCATGTTGTAGTATTAAAAATGTTAGTAATTTATTAACATTTTATTAAACACTTTTAAATAGACTTTAGCAATAATATGTTGTAGCATTATTTTGTTTAGTTGAGAATCATCTGTATTTTAGACTATAAAAAAACCCCAAACATTTATTTGAAATAGCGTTCATTTATTCATTTGAAGTACAATCCTTTATAACGTTACACATTTCGGTCCAGTCGCTTTTGTGTCACCTTTATGTATCCTTGCTGAATAAGAGGAAATAGTTTCTTTCAATGTGGCAAATTCAAGATGTCTTATTTTCATCTAATCCTCTAAATTTTCTTTTTGTTCTCTAGCTAAGTCTGGGAGGTTTTGAGGTCACGCCTCCTGTGTCCTTTCGCCTGCGGTCCGGAGGGGGGCCGGTCTACATCAGCGGTCAGCATTTTGTCAGTGAGTACCTTTTTGCCTTTTCTCATTTGTTAGGACTGAACACGACCAGTTTAGAACAACGATTTCCCAGGTGTGTCTTTTGCCTCTTTTGTTTACTCTTCTCTTCTCTGATGAAACGATCCCCTCAACCTGTTGCGACGTCCTTGGGAGTAATCCAGCCCTCCGAAAGGGCCCTTCACTCTCCACGCGGACTCTAAATGAATTAACCAGCACCATGTGATACCATTTTCTCCGATATAATCGCTTCCATATGTTTGCGCATGCTGTTCAGACACTCTCGGCATGTCAGTTCTGCTCTCCAGATATTAAACGAGCGCAGCGTTTAAGCCTCCACTTATATCTGTCAGATTGGTTTTTTTGTCACAAAATGTGGAAATGCGAAGTTGCTTTGTTTTTATTTAAACCGAAGTTATTGATGTGTGGAGATCTCTGTGGTTCGCTCAGGCGTGAAGGAATCGGATGATGAGGATGAGGAAGAGGAGGAGAATAATACATCGCCAGTAAAGAGACCTTCCAATATGACCCTCACAAAAGTTCCTCAGGTGATCTCTCACATCAACCCGCTCGACAAATAATGCTGTTTAAATACAATTCATTCAAAAATGGTTACTATATGACACAAACAAAAGCCCCTTAAGAGAAATGTATACTTGATGCAGTACAAAAAAAGCTTGATCTTATTGTTATGTTTTCAAGTTCAGTTTCTGTATGTTCTTAAATCAAGATGCAGTTACTTTAGAAGTAAAATGATTTAAGATACTTAGTCTTGTTTTCAAAAAAATGTTTATTAGGAGTTCATGCTTGGTTTGAACTTTTAAGTAAGAACGTTATTTCTACACCTGACTATTTTAAGCATAAACGCACTTAAAATGATGAATTGAGTGAGTTAACATTTCTGAATCGGAAAACAGGGCATAAAAATGTAAATGTATCTTGACTGAACAATGTTTAGATACTTGTGCTGGTAAAAAAAGATCAAAATAATAAGAAAGACATTTTTATGGTGTGTTATTATAGGCGATGCTTAAAAGGAAACCGTGAGGTTGCCCTGTTGGCTTTCGTGGAATCTCAATAAAGAGACACATTGTTCAATACACACTTAATCCTCTAGATAAGTGTCTGAGACAAGCAACAGCTTGTCATCGATGTGATACACAGGGAGTCTGTTTGAAATCTTTTGTCAGAGTGTTGAAATGATCCCTTAGTTCTTATTAAGGCAGAAAGCCACGAGAAGCTGTCGCAGTGTTTCTACTTGGGTTCCGGGGTGTTGTAGTGATTTACCTGTGATAAAATCACCGTAATACGTATTTTTAGTGCCTTATTGCTTTTATAGGATAGCAGCAATGAGAAGATAAGACACAAATTAATGCATTATTAAATATAGAGTGATTGTACTCGTCTCCAGCACCTCACCAGTCACTTCCATTCAGATTTTACTGCTGGAATGCTCAGATTCGTAAAAATGCACTTTGTTCTTTTTCCAACGATCGTGTTCCATCATTTTAGAAAAAGCTGAAAATGGACTCAGATGAAGACGAGGATGAGGATAGTGACGATGATGATGACGACGACGATGATGATGATGAAGACGACGACGACGATGATGATGACGAGTGAGAACTCATGTTTGTTCAGTGTTGAAGGGAGAGGATCATTTATATTTGTATTTGTTTGACAAATGCTTTTTCTTTTTAGTGATGACGACAAAGAGGTAAAGGCTGTTGAAAAGAGCCCCGTCAAAACCCCTCAAAAAGTAAGTCTTGGTGATTCTTTCCAAGTATACAGTTAGAAAAGAGGAAATGCTGTGTACTACAGTGCCATTCAAGTTAGGGGTTGGTAAGGAAAGGAGTTTCATACGCTCACCAAAGCAGAATTTATT
The DNA here is from genome assembly GCF_018831695.1 of Puntigrus tetrazona. Classification (NCBI taxonomy): domain Eukaryota; kingdom Metazoa; phylum Chordata; class Actinopteri; order Cypriniformes; family Cyprinidae; genus Puntigrus; species Puntigrus tetrazona. The sequence continues at coordinate 11,059,828 of NC_056712.1, forward strand.
TTAAATCAAAAATACTAATAATATTGGGAAATTGTTAGTAATTTATACAACGTTTTCTGTTTTAATACATTTCAAAATAATAGTAATTTATTCCTGATGCAAAGCAGATTTTTCTGTCTTCAGTGTCACACGATGCTTTAGAAACCTTGAGAAACATTTCATATTGTTATCACAGAAACTATTTGCCTAACTTCGGTGTAGAATATTCATTTTTTAGAATTCTTTGAATTCAAAAGAACTGCATTTTTTAATTTGCTAAAACCTTTTAAAAGTTTTTACTGTCACTTTGGATAAGTATTATACAGCCTTACTAAATAAAAATATAAATTTCGCTGCCCCAAACTTAAACAAAACAGTTTTATGTGACATTGCTGAATGAAACCGAGTGACCAGCAGGTGCCAGTCTCTGCCTGAGATTTTGCATCACATATTCATCGCCACCTGTTATTATCCCATCAACATTAAGAGCACATTACATTCTCTCTGTCTCTTTGTAGAACACATATTCTTTCTCCCTCATGTCACCTCAGTGACTTCTTATCTTTATTATGTCTTGTTTGCATCTTTTCTTCATTCGTCTGTGTTCATAGACTTCTCTCTGTCTGGATCGTAATGATCGCATGCACACCGGGAAGATTCACAGACAGCCTGACTTCACCTCTATACCCATCACTCGCTTGTTTGGGGTCAGAAAGTGTATTATTGTATTCTTCAAGTATGTATTAAATTAATCAACGGTGACAAGACGTGTATGATGTTACGAAAACATTTCGTTTCCAAATGAATTAACAAATACGCATTATTACATTTTCATCAATAATCTTGAAAAATGCATCATGGTTTCCATAAAAATATAAAGCAGTACAGATGCTTTTGACACTGATGATATAAAGAAATGCTTCATGGTTAAATCAGCATATTGGAATGATTTCTGAAGGATCATGTGACATTGATATTGCTGAAAATTCATCACAAGAGTAAATGACGCGTTAAATCATATTTAAAGAGAAAACTGTTATTTTAAATTGCAGTAATATTACCATCTCTACTGATTGAATAATTGGAGGTTTCTTTTAAAAAACAAGAAAAAAGAAACCCAAACAGACTCCAAACTTTTAACGGGTAGACAATTTATAATGTTGTTTATTTCCAGCTTGCATCAACACACCTGAATATATATATATATTCAAGCAGTCCTGAAGAGCTTGATTAGCTGCATCAGGTGTGTTTGATTAGGGTTGGAGCTAAACTTACCCCAGGAGCAGGGTTGAAGACCTTTGATCTAAAATGTATGTAAATAAATGTCGTTAAATTAAAAGCGTAACTATTTATGCACCATTAAAACTCAGTGGAAATAAACTGAAATTGACAACCACAATAAAACCTAATAACCCTGCTGCGTTCGAGAGCGCGTGACATTGTGTGTGTTTGTATGTCTGTTTAGAGATCAAAGCGGGTGCATACCTGCTCTGTGAGGACTGATTCCTGCCCTGAGGAGAGACGACAGACGAGCATTTCTGTCACACGCTCCACATCCTTCCCCCCCACCATCAATGCTTGCTTCTTTTCTCACAGCTTTTTAATCTCTCGCTCGCTCGCTCGCTCTTTAGCCATCTCGACATCTATTTACGACCTTTAACTTGTTTGTTCATTTAGCTGGAAATATTGTCTGTGAAGTCTGTTTATGACTGTCTGTTTATGACTGTCTGTTTATGACGTAACACATTAGGTCTTAGACTGAAAAAAATGAAAAGTTTAGTTTTCAAGTCAATTCTTTGAACAGCTTTTTTTTTTATTTACTCATCACCCAAGTCACTGAGTAAAGTCACATGTCTCTTTAATGTTGATGTAAAAAAAAATGTTTTGGGTACGTTAGTATTGTCTTGTTTGTAAGACAACTTTCAAAACATATAGAAAAAGGGCATAAATGGATGGATGAACATAGTCTAGGCCTCAAAACTAGACACAGTAATCTCAATACAATACATTTTAAAAATGAGCTCTTTACATCAGTGTACTAAATAATGAACAATAATTTTAAAACACAGAAAAAAGTCAGCAAACATCAAAACAATGCTCCTGTAACAATAACTGCATAATTTATTCTTGCTGCAATGCTTTAACATTTCAACAGCATGCAGTTCTTCGTTCAGACAACTTTGACTAGTTGGGACAACATTTGGGGTAAATTTGCATTTTTATGTAAAGTTTAAATAAAATAGTTATAACCAACACTGATAAAGACTAATATTGTATATGTGTATGTATTGTATTTCTCACTCCCCATCCATATGTCTTTTTCATCCTCTTTTACTCGTCTGTTTTCTTTCTGGGGTGTTTAGAGTTATAAAGCAGTGACGGTGTCCTGTAGTCCCATCAGGCCATGACTAGACAGGCTTTGCTATCTACAAATTACTGCTCTCTTTCATCACGGCTCTCTGACAGCCGACTGAAATAAACATCTGAGAACAGTATAGTGTTACATCACTGAAGAGCGAAGCCATCACAATCACTCAATTCACAAACATCATCCGCTGTTATGATTCTAACACTGAGCATGACAGGTGACTCTGTATTTGACATGCGTTAAATATTTTCTCTGCACATTTAAACCTGGGATTGCCTCTTCTCTCTTTCTCTTTGTCCATTTTTCCAGACCCCAGAGAAGAAGGGCGCAGGTAAGCAGAACGGCTCAACAGACAAGAAAGCCGGGACATCAGGGAAGACCCAAACACAGGTAAGTTATGATTTATTACAAAAAAATGTACCCTGTAAAACGATTAATTGCATCAAAAATAAAAGTCTTTAAGTACTATGTATGTGCATGTATATATTATTTTTATATATTTCAGTGTATTTATTTGGAATATAAATGGTTTTAAAATAAATATAGGCATGGAAATATTTAAAAAATGCATACTGTATGTGTGTGTGTGTGTATACAGAACACACACATATTATGCACAAACATTTTTTCATGTTATCAGTTGCGATTTGACAGTGCAAAAATAATAATAAAAGCTAGCAGCAGTTCAGAATTTCTTCAAAGAAATGATTACATTTATTTATTGGTAATGGTGTAATATTACGATACAGCCATTTTTAGCTGTTAAAATGGTTTTAATGTTAAATAACCATGCCTATATGTGGGTAATTAAGCCAACTTTTCCGCATGAAAATGTAAAACCTATTTTATCTCATTTGGTATTTGATGGATGCAAACCAAAAGATAAGATTATTCATAATAAATTAAGTCTGGCATTAGTGCAAAAACAGCTTCACGTTATGTAACACTTTGGTAACGAAAACACAAAGTTCTGATGTTCATTGAATGATTTTTCCCTGGTCAGACTGATCAGGTGCGCTTCAGGATAAGTTTATTGGGATCACGGCAAATTGTAGGAGCCGTCTGGGTTTCAGGTTTTGGTATTCAGTCCACGTCCCAATCCCAAGCCGTGCCAACCAAAAAGCCAGAGTCTACCAGTGGATGCCAGAGGTAATTCTTACCAAACGTCCAGGTGCAGTTTAGGATGCCGACGACATGGCAGGCTCACAGAGAAAACCACAGGATAATGAGACGGCCTGTCTTTGTTTACGATCAGCCAACACCGCCAAAAGCAAAATGTGAATTAGACCAGCGGTACCCCTAAAGATAAATGTGTGCAACGGCATTTAAAACTCCAGCTGTGATTAGCTGAAAACCGCCCATTCTTGGGAGGACACGACGATCCCGAAGCCATTATTTCTGTATCTTTTAAGTCAGTGCACTTAATATACTTTTAATAATCAAGCGTTTTAGAGAAAAACATCTTGACATTCAAAGCTTTTCTTTTAGATCACGGAAAAAGGCCATTGCATTTTCCCAGGCAAGGAAATGGTGAAGCGCTGTTAACTAGCTGCTGGTGGCAACAATCCCAAAACGCCCAATTTGAAGGGTCATTTGTGGTCTGCTTTAAAACAACAAACTACTCACAAAGCCACGGCCTTCTGGCAGGGTGACCGATGTTGGGAATCTCAAATGCATTCACCAGACTTTCTTTTAATCACATATTTTCCTTCTTTGACCGGTGCACATGCAGTTGTGTGGGGTTGAATTTTCTTTGATGTAGTTTTTTTTCTTTCGCTGTAATTGAGGCGCTGAATCAGAAAGATACAGGAGTAGGAACGCTACGCACAGGAAGAGTTCTTCAAAGACATCCAGAGAAATAACGGTCATCCACGTAAAATCTGTGAACTTGAGAGAGAAGTTGAGCGCACAAATTGGTTTACTTACTAAAGATTTTTCTGCATTTATTTGTGTGTGTTTGTGTGCTTAGTTTTTTCATTTTCTTTCTACACTCCTTACACAATAATGCTAAAGTAAAAGCCAAATGTGTGATCGCTTAAAACGTTTTTTAAAGAAAAAGCTGAAATATTACTATCATACTCTTCACTATGACATTTTAGATTGTGCTCAGGTGGATCCCATTTTTTGGATCGTCTTTGAGATTTTTTTACACACTGATTGGAGCAAATCTGTAGCAAATTCAATTGATTGGACCTGATTTGGAAAAACACCCAGCTGTCTATATAAGTTCGAACAGCTGAAAATGAATATCGGAGCAGAAATCAAGCCATAAGGTCAAAATAATTGTCTGCAAAGCACAGACAGGATTGTGTTGAGGCACAAATCTGGTTGAGGCTGTTGCATTAAAGGTTGCTTCCATCATTAATGGAAGAAGTTTGGAGTCAGCTACAGCTGTCAGTTCGTTCAGACTTGAGCCATCAGGGAGAAAAAAAGTACAAGAAAATCTAGGAGCGCAAAACGTGTCCCATCATAACCTAAAATACTTTAATTTTAAAAAGACAGGCTGTAATTGTTATCAAAGCAGTATTAACATTAACTAACTAAAAGCATGCAAATATTTGTTGTTACTTGAAACAAAATATCATAACTGAAATAAAGTAAACCTTTTTTGGAAAACTAGTTTTCCAAGGCATATTTCTTCAGCACCAAAATAACTAAAACTAAACAAATAAATGTAAATTAATATGGATTTAAATCTAAAAAAATGTATTTGTCATTGTAGTTTTAGTACAAAAAAAGTTAATTCCTATATAGTATAGACATGAAAAAAAATGTAACAAGTGAAAATGTACATTTTATTCAAATACAGTATATCAGAGACACTAAGATAGCAGTAAGGGCAGAGTTAAAAGTCTTAGTACTTATGCAGTGTGATATTTGTGATGTGATGTATTTTCTATATTGTACTGCAGTTTCTGATTTGATTACGTTATTCGCAGTGTTCTATGATTAACAAAGCCCATAACCTTATAAAAGGACACGGCTTTGTCAAATACGTTTTTACGTTTTTTCTAATAAAATATTTTTATGCAGTAATTCATTACAGAGCGCTAAAAACCTGACACTGACTTTGTTGAAAATTGGAGGAAAAAATCTAATGACAATTAAGAAGTGGACGCTCACTGTTGCGCTCTATTGAGTGCTTTTACCAGATTTAAATATGGCCAGAAATGTCCATCAGGCTTTGCCTTTCACACATCCCAACGCGGGTTCACAAACCAGGTGACCAATTACCTAAGTGGGCTAGTTTTTTTGCAGGTGACAAACAAAGGCGAGACTAAACTTTCACCTCTTTAAATTTACATTCGTCCGACCTCTGACCCCTGGAACACACCCCTGCAGGACGGGTTTAAACCTTTACAGGGGTGACCTTTGGTCTTGGCATTCAAACCCGAACCACCTTTAACACGTAAGCACCCACACAATGTGCGAAACATCCCTTAACAATGTCAAAATGAGTTTCCCATCGTTCCCGCTGGCAGTTCACTTGACCTAACAATGTAAGATTCAGTAAGCGTGTTATTAGCATCTTAGATGCCTGACGTGAGGAGCACTAATTACCTACTGTTATAGAAACACCCCGGGGGCTGTGTGTGTGTGTGTGTGTGTGTGCACCCACATTTAGCTAATTCCATAATGGCCATGTTGTGGTGCAAGACATGGTTTTTAAAACACCTGACTAGATTAGACAGTCAAGTAGACATCCTCCCTTCCTTCTTAAACTCTGGCACTTTTTACACTTCTGCTTCCGGTCGGGACACTCCTACCCGTCCTTCTCTACACCCTTGTTTCCGGTGGCCACTCCTCTGCCATTAGAAATCATTAGAGCTTGGTGTTGGATGTCCCTTCAGGCCATGAGGCGAGCGGAAACCGAGTGCTCTGTCATTAGAGCATGGCAGACGCTGCGTTGCCTAACAACTTGCATTCTCCCAGCAGAGAACTGTATATCTGTATGAATGCATAAAGAAAAAAATCGCTTGCATTTCACACTGACATGCACTAGCAGTTGTGGAATGCTCTGTAAGACTGTATTTGCGTGTAGAAACAAGTTTGGTTCAATAGTATGGAACTGTACGATGCCTTCGTCTGAATGGCATGTGCGCTGTCGTAAACTATACAAGAGTATTCATGCCTAAGGTCCGGTTAGTTTTATGTTAGTCAGCCTCAGCTGCAGTGCAAACAGAATTCTCATTGAGCATCTTAAAGGGATACTCCACCCCAGCACTTTGTCATTAATCACTGTCATTGATCAAATGTCTCTGTCATCAGTGGTTCACCTGTAACATTAAGAAACGTACATTTTTGGAGAGTATCTGCTACACACATCGTACGCTCTTCTGAGATGTACAGATGGGCTAAATAGACATTAACAATTTATCTGTGTGTCAAGAACGACACAAAAGAGCGTGTGGGTGTCCATACTTTCATGCTTTTCCAGACCTTGACAGTGTTCATTATTTGGCAGTCAATGGGACGGTCGCAAGCCTCCTGGTTTTCATCCAAAGTATCTTAAATTGTGTTCCCGAAGATGAACTAAGCTTTTACTGGTTTGCAACAACATAAGGGTAAATGATTAATAATAACATTTTCATTTTGGGCTGGAGTGTCCCTTTAAGGTAAAGGCTTCCTCGAAATGGCAAGCTTTATTCTGATTGGCTGATTTCTGGGAGTTTTATGCACATTTGTGCTTTTCGCTTTTCACCTGCCTGTTGTATGCAGAAGTTAATTGTGGCCTATGGACAGATGCTAATAAAATTTTAAATGGTTAAAATTTGTCTATTTGTTAAAGTTTAACATTTTGGAGTTAATACTCTTTATGTTTTTTTTTTTTTTACCGTTTTAACATTGATAACAGTAAGAGGTTTTTTGAGCAGAAAAGCAGTACATTTATGATTTCTGAAGGATAATGTGACACTGAAGAGTGGAGTAATGATGCTGAAAAATCAGCTTTTCATCACAGGAATAAATTGCTTTTTAAAATATATTCAAATAGAAAGCAGTTATTTAAAATTTTACAGTATTGATATTTTTACTGTATTTTATCAATTAAATGATTAAAAAATGGAATGACTTCAGACTTTTATGTATGCGTTTTATCAATTTATTAATTCCCTATGCTATAAAATAGAATAATTTTATTTTAATCAACAATGAAAAAATGAAGTGACTATTAACTGAGTTGTTATGCACTTTAGTCAGAAATCTGCCAGAGTTTGCAAGTATTTGAGAGTGGATGCTGAGAATGCTGATCTTAATGGACACTTGTAAAATCATTTAGGCAGCTGAGACAGTTACCTTTCCTAACATACATAAAATGTGCATTAGTGTAATAGAGCTGCGAACACTGTCACTTGGTATGCCACTGGTTGTTAAAGGTCAGTAAGGTTTTGAAGTTACACGCTCGATCATGGCTCAGTGGAGTGGCGTTTGTGTCAGTGTGCATTGAGGACAGCTGATTACATCAAATGCTAGCGTGCTAATGATTAAGTGCCGTCCCCTGGCATCTGTAATCAGTGTCTGGCGTAGATTAAAAAGCTCGCTGCACTCTCTGTCTGTCAGCTGTCTTGACTCTACAGCTGTCCTTTCCCAACACACAAAACGCCCTGCTATATAATGACTGCAGCACACCAGACCTCTCTGGCCTTCTGCCAGTCCTCTCTCTGTGTGTGTGTGTGTGTGTTGTGAGCGCATTTGTCCTTTAATCTGATACCTTTTGATCTATCGCATGCTTGTCAATCGCTACAGAGGAACAGGGGATTATTTATTGTGTTCGTACAAAGAAAGACTGGAAGACATTGTCCCTTACTTTATGTTCCTCCTTCACTTTCTTTCATCTGAGACTTCTGGAGGATTCTTGAGGGATGTTTACCTGTTTGCCTTGAAGCTGAACTGGTACACAATCATGCGTCCAGAGATGCTTTGATTTTTATGGTGTTTTCACTTTTTTTAAAAGAACTTGGCCACAAAAGTGGACTTTTAATTTAATTTATTAATTTATTAATTTATTTTCTTCTTACAAAGTTTACATTTAGAGTCTTTATTTAATTAGTAGGACTGGGAAAGTTTAAATTGCATTCATTTCTTTAATGCAAACCGTTTAAAATGTGTTTTTGTGTGTGTCTGTGGGCTTATTTTAGAGTGATTTATATACTATTGTAGTATTCGTTCATAGATTTGTTGATATATAATGATTGAATTAGCAATTATTTTTACATTTTTCACTTTTTTAATTTGAGTAATTATATGATGTAATAATGTATGAATTTTAGCTCTAGTTTTATTTAAATTATCTACATTGAAGGCAGATGCTTTTATTTTTATTTTAGTTAACGATCCCAAATAATTTAGCTGAATCGGCTTTCGTTTGTTCCGCATCCCGAGGCTGTAAAAGGTATTAAAATATATATTAATGAATATTTATTGTCTTGTTTAATAATAATTTAAAGAACAGATAATAGATATAATAATCACACCACCTGTCAAGATGGTCTCCGTTAGGTTCACTTTAAAGGGCACCGAGGTGAAGCATATATAGTCGCATATGCCAGACGTCTTCGTGCTTTACATCTCCATTTCTTCCATCTACTTCCTTTTTTGTTTTTTACTCTGTAAAACAGAGCTCTGTCCATCAGTTTAACCCTACAATCAGTGTGGATTCCTGGCTGGGCTGCATGCATGGACAGGCCAGTTTGTGTCTGTGTCTGTGTGTGAAAGAGAGAAGAGAGAGAGAGAGAGAGAGAGAGAGAGAGAGAGAGAGCTTATACGAGTCTGCAGTGGGATAGTATCTCTCTGCTGAAAGCTGGACACACACCTGTGCCCACCGAGCACACACAGACGCAGACCCGCTCTTTCAGAGGGTGGACACCAGATTCTTTAGTGAAGCTGTAATAATACAGACATTCGCCTTCACAATCTCTCAGACCTCCTGCACTATGACAGAGTATCACAGAGCACATGAACCTTTTGCTTTCAAAGCATCAACACAGACAGCGTTTACACCTGGTAAACTTTCTTGGCTTTGAAGGAAAATTACCATCCGATGTAGTCACGAAATCAGAGACCTGGCCTCCGAAAACACTATCACGTGATCAAGCGGTAGCAGAAGACACTTCTAGCATCTGCTACAGCAAACTGACTTCAAACACAAAACTGTGGCCGAAACCTGAAAAGTCATTCGCAGGGACACTCGTCACCAGGCTAAATTTGGATTCGTGTATTACAGTTGCATTTCCGTTCATTTTGGTATGCGTTAACATGGACAACCTTAATGCGATGCACGCTTGACAGTCAGTCATATATGAAACGGGTCAGAAACGGGCTAAAATCGTGCCATAGTTTCTATTAACAATTTGCATAGTTGATTTTATTTAAATAAGCATATTGTTATAAGTTGCTGTTTCTGTCTACGGAGGGTTAGAAACGAACAGATTCCATCAAAAATATCTTGATTTTTGTTCCAAAGATGAATGAAAGTCTTGCGGGTTTGGAACAACATGAAGGCGAGAAATTGATGACAGGATTTTTATTTTGGGGTGAGCTAACCCTTTAATTGTGAAAGCAATTGCATTAAGCATCATTTAAAATACATCTAAAATATGGAAAAGGCGAGTTTTAGTTCAAATGTATTAATAAATTAGATTAATCCTCAATAAATGATTTTCTTTTTAATGTATAAACCAGGTTATTGCATATTGTCTGTTAGTGCTATTACAGAAATATTACCTGCTTAATTGATGAATTTATGTATGATTACAAAAAGCGTCACATAAAGTTAGTTCAAACTAATATAAAGCTCATTGTATTTGTACTCACTCGTTGAATTTGATGTCGTGGGGATCTGAAACCAGTTTCTTACTATAAAATCAGACTTTGAAAAGCCAAGTTATGTCTAAAAACACGCATGGTCGTTGTTATCATGTCAATGAACATTTATATAGTTTAAAAGTGTTTTTTGTGGCCACAGTGTGTAATCATTTTAATGGTGCTGATACATAAAGTTATTGATCTCTGTAACATGAACGTGTCACTTCGGGCTTGTCTTCTCCTGCATGGAAGCAATAAAAGGATCATTTGAAGCCCTTCCAAATTTGTCAAAGGGTGCTGTTATTAGTGCAGAGGTCTGTGGTTATTGAGGATAAATGGGTCAGGTAGCCTGCTGGTGGGTGTTATTAGTGAAAGCAATTGTTTTTGTTTGTCTCTATCTAGCATGATGTGTGAAATCTGACGCTATTAGAGGAAAACAGAACTCGGAAGACTGCTGTATAGTCAATAGAATTTTTCATAATTTTGCTGTACTATTATTGAACTTATCTAAATCAACATTGAACAGCAGAATTGGGATTTGTCTCATATTTGGTGAAGCATGCATCATTAGTTCTGTTAGTTTCTTTATTAATGTGAAGCTGCAGTTAAACTACTCATATAAAGTGCTCCTATGTAAATTAATGTCAGCTTGAACCTTTCTAGATCGAAACGATGTTCGTTTGTCTTGTTTCAGACACCACAGAAAGTAAAAGACAAGTCCGAAGCAGGGCCTTCTGGAAAGTCTCCCAGCACTCCCAACCTGAGCGAGGTCAAAAGCAAACTTTCATCAGCGGCTAAAGAGGTACATACTCCCTTTTACGTTGATATTTGTTTCTCCGCATTTCTTTTCTGTGATCACACACATGCTTTAGCCCTGACATACATGCGTACAAACAAACACACACACATGCTATATGTTAACAGCGATAAGTACGCCGACTTAGCAGATGATGAGTTGGTCAAATGTTAATGAGGTGTCTGAGTTAAAGGCTGGAGGGGGGATGACCAGCTATATGACATCATCATATCAGGATTATCCCGTCTTTTTGAGTCCACCTGCTCACTTCCTCAATCAGTTCCCGAATGCACCCCTGACCACTAAACCTCTTCATCCTCACATCCTCACATCCATGATCTCTGAGAGTCTCTCATTACATTGTAATGTTTTTGAAAGCAGCACTGATCCTTTAAATGTTAAATGACTGCATGAAAGCACACCATGCAGTGAGATGCTGTAATATTTTTTTACTGCACGTGTGATATGATGTCATTCATTGTTCAGTTTGTCCAATCTAGGTATAAACTATAATGAATATATGCAAATATTTTTTATGATTAAAATCAAATTTTTCAGAATTTTTTTTTGATGACTACAAAGAATGAAAGAAAAGCGTTTGTTTGAAATACACTGTCATTTAAAAAATTGGGATCAGTAAAATTAAACCGTAAATGTTTTTTTTTTTTTTTTTTTTTTTTTTAAANATTTAAGAAACAAAAACAATTTTTCCAGTTTTAATATACTTGAAAATATAATTTATTCCTGAATTTGTAGTGTCATTATTCCAATCTCCTTGTCAAATTACGCTTTAGGAATAATTTTAATATGCTGATTAATTATTAATGTTGGAAACAGATGTGCTGCTTAATACTTTTGGGACCTGTGATACTTTTCAGGATTTTATGATTTATAAAAAAAATAAAAAAAACAACATTTTGTTTATTCAAAATTGAAATTGTGTGTTGTAATATATGCTATTATTCAAAAGTTTGGAGTCAGTAAAAAAAAATTTTCTTCGTCTTTTTAATACATTTTTTATTTCAGTTTTATTCATTTTAGTAAGTTAGATGAAAAAAATTATATTTAAAAATTATATTTAAGTAATAAATTATATTTGAGTAT
>NC_056712.1:11071977-11076547 GCF_018831695.1 Puntigrus tetrazona
TTATAAAGTGTATGATTTCTCAAAAATACAGAAGTTCTGCATTTGTCCTGTTTTGAAATCTGTTGTTAAATATATTATTAAAATAATAGTTTCTTTTTTTAATCCCAATCTTGATGAAGCTATTTAAATTAAATCAAAACGATACATCCATAATGCTTCGTTATTTGTTTGTTTATTCCAAATGAAATATAGGCAAATAAATACTAAAACTAAAATGCTTTAAAACTAAAATCAGTCCAAAAAAGCAATTCAGTTTATATTTTGATACGCATATACATTCAAATTGTATTTCAAAAACTAAGCTGATGTTCTTGGGCATTCCTTTTAAACTCTTTGCATGTAATTGTATTCTTTGCTTTTATTTTTCTATATATATATATTCTTACTGTATATGTGTGTTTATTTATTTCTATTTTATGTGTTTGACGAAGCAGACCTGAAACTGTGTTGGTACCCCTTTATTTAATTTAAAGTTGCATCTTTTTTATATTTTGCCACATTATCCAACTAACATGCATTAGCCAAAGAAAATAATTCAATCACGACATAAGCCACAATTACTGTACGTTTAAATCTCTTCAGCGACATATACTCTACGTTTTTATTATTTCTTTGATCCCTTCAACTAATCCAGATTAATTAATTCATTAATTGCACCTCCTTCATCTCGTCCTCCGAATAATCAATTCTTTTATTATCCAAAGCAGCAAACACTCAAAGGATCTGAGCTCTTCCGTTATTCTTTGATGATTGGGCAGCGGCGAACTTCAAAGGGAAAACTCTTCCTTCTGACTGGCTGGAGTTCTGATCAAACTCAATGCAATGATGCCGGTGTGTTCACTTTGCTCCAGGATTCTCCCGTGAGTTGTTTGAGGTGCGCACTTAAAGGGTTCTGGCTCGACAAGGCTTCATCTGAGAGAGTCGTAATGCGCAATGACCCGCTACAAGCTTTCCTTCAGGTGCGTAAAGAGCATTCTCTGAGGCGAACTGTGTGGAACTTATCTTTTAACCGATTTAAAGCATGCATGTTGATTTAGGGGGGTTCGTTTTTCATGCATTAACTCACACTAGCATTTATTCACACAAAACAAGCGCCGGTGTGATTCAGAGCACTCTTATATTGGCTAGGCGTTAGAATAAAGAACATGATTGGAATGCCAATCAATCAAACGCCCGTTTTAAGTATTGATCGTTGATTTCTTAGGATCGGACGCCCAACTCCACCCCAGAATCCATTAAAGGATCCCCCTTGATGTTGCTGGAAGACACCTGTAATCGCATCGGCCGTTCCCGTGCATCCAGCACCATGGAGCACCACCAGCACGTCTCACACGATGGCTCTCCACCAAAGCTCTTCCATCCCTGGAGAAGTGATGCAACTTTCTCACAGCACCTCCAGACCCACTTAAATCCACACCACGAAATGCCACTCACACCCCCGGCGGAACACTACGAGTTCTCGCCCCTAAAGATGTTACCTTGCGCGTCAGCTTGCGCCGCGTCTTACGTACCCACGCACACCGGGCTTTTGGACCAATGGTGGAGCGCCAATCACTCCTCTACACATCAGTTTGAAATCCCCCGCGGGTGGGTTCTGGGCCACCCCGAGCTCGGCCAGTACCAGGCTCAAATCGCCACCCTGTTGCACTCCAAGTCTCGCAGGTGCCGGAGGTGCGCGTGCCCCAACTGCCAGAAGAGCAGCGACGCGCCGGGGAAGAGGAAGCAGCACGTGTGCCACGTGCCGGGCTGCGGGAAGGTGTACGGCAAGACGTCGCACCTGAAGGCGCACCTGAGGTGGCACGCGGGCGAGCGGCCGTTCGTCTGCAGCTGGATGTTCTGCGGGAAGAGCTTCACGCGCTCGGACGAGCTCCAGCGGCACCTGCGCACGCACACCGGCGAGAAGCGCTTCACCTGCCCGGACTGCGCCAAGCGCTTCACGCGCAGCGACCATCTGGCCAAACACCTGAAGACGCACCTGATGCGCAAGAGCAGACCGCTGTTCCCCGTGCTGGATCAAAAAACTCTTCAGCAGAAGTCTTAGATCGNTTTTTTTTTTTTTTTCAATTCGAGCACTCTTTAATTTGGGGCAAGTTGTCACGTTCGTTTGTAAATGTTATGCATATTGATTACAATATTCGTTGGACAAAACAATAATGTGTGTTTGCTGTTTCATTAATCGGTTTAAATATAACAGGAAAACACGTTGTTTGATGTCTTTGAGACGTATTAAGCCATATAGCGACAAAATGCCCAAAAGAGATGAGTTAAGCCAATCATATGTAATATAGAAAGACTTCTAAAAAACGGTAATTGACATTTACCTTCGTTTTCAAAAAGACATAATGCTACTTGGAGGCTATGTCAAAGTGTTTATTTATATTTAACCACCCCAAAAACAAGTGTTAATATTTTTTGTTGTTGTTGTTTAGTTTTTTTGATAACTCGAAAAGTAAAATACTTACGGACCAAAGAAGAGCACCGTTGTGCACAGTTTATTATTTAGAAGATTATTATGTATACTGTATATTATTATTATTATTATTATTATTATTAATAATAATATAATAATACAATTTTATTCTGTAACATATTGTGTAATACAAATATATTGTGTTTGCATTTTGTTTGGGACTGGGGCTAGTATCTTAAGTGTTAAAAGTGAGACGTTCCGTAAGGAGCATGTTGCACACGGATTATTTAGAGGTGACGCCCCCGGTTGCTATAGAAACGAGACGCGCTTTCAGCCGCAAGCTTCCAGCGCTCTCAAACTGCGACGAGGCTTGGGAGTCGAAGAAACTTCAGAAAAGTCTTACTTTAGGTTTGAAATTTGATGTCAGACTCAGTTCTGAAATACAGCCGATAGCCTAGAGCTTTATAAACAATAAATAAAGTTCGCACAGATGAACAGGTAAGAAAGTCATGTATGGCAGTTTAACGTTAAGTTATTAGCCGTTATGTTTTACACGACTAACGTTTTCTGCGTTATTTTACACCGTTTTTACCAGTTTCTTCTTCTTTGGTTTGCTGTGAATATGCAGTAGATTGTGACTGATAGCGATCAACGCTTAAAAAATTCAGCAGACTCTTGAGTTACAGTCAGTACTGTACATAGAGACCGATCTGACTTGGACTGTCAGCTATATATATTACAATAGCATCAGGGCCCTGGCCAGTTAACTGCATTTTAGACATTTGTATGATTCTGATCAATTCGTGTAACTTTATAAAATGGCTTTACCATTTCTTTAACACAAAAAGACCTGTTTATTATTGATGCAAAGCTTACAGTGTGTTGGAAGGCCCTCAGAAGTCTCATCCAAAGTCAGTGAAAAGGTCAGTGTTAGCCTGCATTTGTGTTTCAGTTCGATACTGATATTGTGTCTTCTTTTGTATTAGAAAAGTGTATGAAAGTTGTGCTATTTTAGTAATATGTATGCTTTATTTTAAAGCATTTTTTTTTACACATTTTGTCTTTTTGCTTAAGGAGGTTGCGCCGTTAAAACCAGCGTTTGGCAGCTCAGCAGGTAAAATAATATAACAATTAATAATATCTATTTATAATGACATTTAGCAGCTACATGCACGCGACAGTGGCTTCCTTAAGGCTTATTTCTCTCCTGAAAGAGTTAATGAAATCAACTGCTTTGTTCTGTAGATCCAGAGGCAAACGAATCAGTGGAATGGAAACCGAAGTAGGTTTAAAAGCGTGTTTCTTGGCGACTGCTGTTATATAGCGTGTTGTTTGAATGCTGAGCTCTGAACAATGAAGGTTTTTATAGGATTTGCTGATCTATCAGGTCTTTTCAGGTGTATCAAGCTAGACGATAAATGCGACACACTTTACTTGATGTAAAAAGTGTCCACGTCAAATGTATTAGGTGCTTTTGTTTGATTCTGCGTAGGCACCTCCAACCGAAACTCAGCGGAAAGACAGAAGGACAAGGGCCCTCTGTAAACTCTGAGAAAACAAATACGAAACTCAAAGTCCCGAGTTCCATAAGGTAAATGCAGAAAACGTAATGACCTCAGGCCGACCTTGATTTAGTTTAATCCTCCATTCGAACAGATTTGGAGAAATTTAGCATGCATCGCTCGCTTGCTTTCTTCAGTGAATGGGTGCCGTCAGAACGAGCATCCAAACATCAAAAGCAATTCACACCGTTGCAGTCCATCAATGTCTTGTGAAACCAAATGTTGCATGTTTGTAAGAAAAAAAAAAATGTGCAGGGGGTGTTATTACTTATGTTAATGTTTTTATCGGATGTTTGTGCTCTCATTCTGACGGCACCCATTCACTGCATTTACATTTCTCCAAATCTTATATGGGCTGAGGCTATAAGCTCTTTCTTTAAACCTATTTACTGGAAACAAGAATGCGTGTATACAACATTTTTATTGTTAGTGATCCAGTTTTGGTTTTGTGTGTATAGGCAAACGAAAGCAAGTCCGGGTGAAAAGCCAGAGGCTCGCGATCCTTCTGTAAAGACAGAGGTCAATCCTTCATCAGATACCACACTCAAAGTGCACACTTCCAAGGGGTAAAAACAAAAGCAATAACTATTAGCAACAG
>NC_056712.1:11076574-11077490 GCF_018831695.1 Puntigrus tetrazona
GGGGTTTATGGGCCGTACTTGCATAAAGCAGGGAAGCTGATGGCATTCATTCGCTCCAGTGATCACTAATAGTTTACCTTTTATCACCTATTTTTTTCAGCAGCGGAGGGTGTAATGCCTCTAAAGCTCCGTCCTTCAGAAATGTAACCACGCATGGACATAAACTACCTAAACAGGTTCCACCTATTATGACAGGTACTGAATCTGTTTTATCCTTTAGTCCTTTTCGGCACGTTTATTGTTCGGCCTATCTGTCACAGAGGATCTGAAGCATTTTGTGATACCCGTGGTGTTCAAAATGGATTTTTTTTTTCACTTTAGCTTTAGAGAAACGAGAAGAATGCGATGTCCAGACGGAAAGTGTGCGTGAGGTACATACCCAGGCCCCTCAAGTAGAGCTGTCTGCGAGTGACCGGGATTCTCTTGAGGCACAGAGTGAAGAGGACGAAAATGAGAGCGCTGAAGGACACGTGCCGCTAGAATGTTTGCAGAGGTGAGGCGTGTATATATATATATATATAGGACAAGTGATATACCTGATGTGTTAAAAATGATTACTGACTAAATGTTTTGTTTTTGTTCCTGTGAATCCAGTTTCTACAGGCCGTGATGACAAAGAATTACCAGCTTGCAAAGAAGCTCTGTCAGATGAGTGAGTGACCCTGTGAATTAGTGCTGTTTACTACTGACTTTTGTCTTATAAAAGATACTGATGTTTTCATCATTCTTTAAATTCAGTTTTAATTTATGAGCCTCAGAACTCAGAGGCCAAGAGCTTCCTGCCCCTCATTGAAGAGAAATTACTGATAGGTGAGATCTATCTGTCTATCTATCTATCATCTATCTATCTATCTATCCATCTATCTATCTATCTATCTATCTATCTATCTATCTATCTATCTATCCATCTATCTAT
>NC_056712.1:11077590-11088726 GCF_018831695.1 Puntigrus tetrazona
ACACTTCACACTTTAAGACTGCTTGTTTTTATTGTATTTTGACAAAAATATATCTATCACTAGCTTTCTCTAATCCCTTTTTATTTTTATTTATTATATATTGATTTTGATTGCTTCCATTGTACTTATTCGTAAGTGACTTTGTGTCTGCTAAATGACAAAAAATTGTATTTTAATTTTAATCCTTCTACACTGATTGTCTTTAGTGAAACATTGTGTATTTTATTTAAAGATATTTGTAAAACAAGTACAAGTGTACAGTTCCGCATCACCTTGCAATTAAAAAACATATTCCTTGTCATTTAAAAAAAAATCTATTTAGGCCTGTTTATATGCATAGCCTAAAAAGTAAAATAAAATAAATAAATAAAATAAATAAATAAAAGGTACTTCTAAAAGGTTGGAGGGGATAGAGGGTGTCAGAAACAGGGTGAGGCACAATGACGCTAGCAAGGACAGACTTCATGGAAAATTACCATGCTATCTTTGTACTTTTTCATTTCTTTCTGTAGCCTTCTCAGACATTTCAGAGAAATCCAAAGTAATATTACACACACACACACACACACCAGCATAATGATAAAAGGAAAGTATTAGAAGTGATAATTTTAGTGCATAAAATATATGTGGTTCAGAATAATACAGTGCATCAAACAATATAGCTTTAATTGGAACCTTTATTTTTAATATATTTAACATTCTGTGGAGACTACTGAGGAGTTAACCCAAGCAGTTTATAACAGCTACATTAAAATAAGTGTTAGATTAGGTTCTCAGGCAAACATGCAAATGATTTGGCTTAAAAATTCACTTTAATTTATAACAATCTAATTTGAATTGTAATGAAGTCTAAAAATTAGATAATATATCGGTAACAATATATTAAGATTTTTAAAGCAACACAATGCAATTTGGTCCTCCCAATGTTTTGGTCCTAGTAGTTGAAGCAGCTGAAGAGAAGCATTGATTTTGTAATACATAATGTGTAATTTGTAACACCATGTTCCACCTATATACAGCTAATTCCAACCGTGCTTCAGCACACCTGTATTTTCAAGTAGCCCGAAGAGCTCAGTTAACTGGTTGAGGTGTTTGATTGGGGTTGGAGCTGAACTGAACAGGCGCAGGGTTGGAGACCTTTGACACAAGCTCTCCTCGAGTTTACGATTCTGTTTCTGCTCCATTAACAGTTATTTCATACACCCCAACCCTCAGGCCACTTTATTGTTTTACGTTTTACATTTTGTCATTTCATTTGCATTCCTTTTTTCGTGTGCAAACCAAACTAACTGTCTCTTGAAAATTTGTGTTTTAAATGTGAGAAAAGGGAGAACTGTGGAGAAATGTGGAACTGATGCAGTGATACATCTGACCTTGTTTACTTGTATTCTTCAGCATTCAACATGTTCCAGTGCAAAGTCAAATATTTCCATAACCTTTCCCCCTCTTTTCTCTCTCTCTTATTCAATTTCTCAAAATCTTT
This sequence comes from Puntigrus tetrazona, assembly GCF_018831695.1. Taxonomy (NCBI): domain Eukaryota; kingdom Metazoa; phylum Chordata; class Actinopteri; order Cypriniformes; family Cyprinidae; genus Puntigrus; species Puntigrus tetrazona. Next base: position 11,079,074 of record NC_056712.1, read on the forward strand.
CAGTTTGTCCTTGAGTATGTCTTAAAGGAAAAACATCAAACCCTTTCTGTGCTGGAAAGAGAGATAACATAGCATGCATCTGCAGAGATAGGCTTTATTCTGCAGTCCAAACTCATTCATTAATTTGTTCAAATAGTACATAGAGTAATGGTAACCCTTTACAATAAGGTGCCATTTGTTAACATTAGTTAATGTATTAACATGAACAAACAGTGAACAGTGCATTTATTTTAATATTTGTTAATCTTTGTTAATGTTAGTTAATAAAAATACAGTTGTTACAATGCATTTCACATACAGCTCACAAGGCATTAACCAACGTTAACAAACAAAACGATTAAGATTAATAAATGTTGTAGAAGTATTGTTCATTCTTAGTGTTAACTAATGAACCTTATTGTAAACTAAAACTAAACCTTATTTGGAAATAAATAGAATTAAGAAATAAATGATGACCATTACATAAAGAGATTGAGGAGATAGAGAGCTTGTAATTTCGGTGATGCCAGTAACAAGGACACTTTCCACAGCAGTACTTGAATCAAACAATATGCCTCTGTGCTTGTGAGGTATGCTAAATTGCTTTAAATGTCAACACATATCAACACAGATAACTCCTGGAGCGCATTTAGAATGCTGCTAAAGCTATTTCATTTAGTATGTTAAATGCTAAATGTTGCTTTGAGAAATGCAGAAACAGTGGATGATTTAGAGAGAAGATAGGGTTGTACTGAAATTTCTGAATGGCTATACTGTTTGCTAAACCACTATATGCAGACTTCAAATCTTGTGTGATAAAACTAAAAGGAATTCAAAGGAACCATACCTTTGTGGCTGGAAATTATTATTCATGAATGTAGTAAATATACAAAATTGACCTATCTGGGGTATTTCGTTTACATTTCATTAATACATATAAAAGGACCTTCCTTCCTTCTCATCCTAAACCATATAAAAATAAAACTATTCAATGAAGCTTAGATATTATTGGAACTGGAAATGAGTCTGACATGGGACACACATGCCATCTAGTGGTTTTGAGTTAGTAAATTCTCTTGAGACAAATACTGAAACTGAGAAACTAAAACAAGTTCTCTCTCCAGTGTTTTCTTTGTGGTTAGATTGTCATGGCTGGTTAAATAAATCTAAGCCTGAACCTGTACAGGCAGTAACAAACATCATGAATAGAAATCCTTGAGAATTAACACCATGTTCCACCATAGCCTAAACCAACGGCCTACTGAGAAAAACATTCAATGCAATGTCACTTGGTAACTGTGATGGTTGTTGTATTGTTGTCAATGCTAAGCAGATTTAAGACCACGAGATGGAAGCGTTACCTGCCACAAGTACAAAGAAGGAGTCTGGTCTTCCCAGACTAAGTCACACTTCCAGTTTTTTGTTATCTGTCCGACATCCAATGAACCTTGACCCTTCTATATGGACATAACAAAGCTCTAAAATTACCACACACAGGATTGGAAATAGTTTGCATCACTTGACATGAGCAATCTGAGTAAAGCATGTTAGCAGTTATATTTATTGAAGATTTATGTTTATGTTGTAAGAGTACTTTTAAGACATTGTGACTGTATGAGAAAGAGACTTTTTAGCAATGCCTTGTCTAAATCAATTAGACAGGAATCCTTGAGACAGCTGAACCTAATTTGGGCACGAGCGTTGCTGGCGTCATTTCTGTGTCAACAAACTCTATTTAAAGTCAAACGGACTTCAAAGGTTCAGTTATAATATGTGATTTAAAAGTAACAAAAAGTGAGTACTAGAGACATAGAGATATAGAGACATATTTATAGAGACTAGAGACATATTTATAGAAGCCTGTAAGCAAAATTTGATTCACTGCATAAAGTTGTGAATTCATCCGTTCATTCATTCATTCATTCATTCATTCATTCATTCATTCATTCAAAACAACTGGAAAAAATACAAAGTATAATGCTTAAAAAAGTTTAACGGTGCTCATTTGCCGGTTTTTACAGGAGCATGAAAGACAGTCTGACTCCAGTTACCTTTTAGAGTTGTAATAACTAAATGTACACATAAATAAAGCAAATATTATTGAAATTTGTTTTAAGATAACATACAATTTCAGTCTTTGAGGGTTCCTGCCTCCAGATTCAAGTTAAGACTTTTGGTCACTTTTTGTACAAATGTCTTTGCAGAGTACAAAACCCCAATCACCCTTTATAACAGCGCATGTACATTGTCAGCTTAACTTGTGCACACATGTAGAGGGGCATACCTAACCAAAAAAAACAAAAACATCTCACACACAAAGACATACACAGGTGTCTGGTTACAGTACAGTATACTAATTTACACGATGATTTTTTTAACAACAGCAAGCATGTTTCCCATCTCGCACACATGACGATAAAGGGTCCGTTTGTTCTTGCTTCCATCTGTCTTATCGTGCAGTGAAGTCTTCATATCACTCCTTTCCCTTCTCAGCATCAAATGTCATTAGCCGAAGCCTAATCACTCTTCCATAGTGCTCTTGTCCCTTTGCTGTCCAACTGGGGTATTTTTAGCTCTGAAACAACTGGGCTCCTAAAAAAGGGTTAGAGGAACACTGCTATGTAAGGTATCCTGCCTGCTCTCTCCCATCCTATTACCAGCACAATCCACCAGCCACTCTTTGTCTGTGGTTAGGAGAGAAGGCAGAGAGTCAAGGGTTTGCCTGAGAAAAGCTGAATTTTCAGAAGAAGGGTACGCAAACCCTCAGAAAGAACGGTGGAAAAAGGCCTGGATGCTTGCCACCGTAATTGTTTCTGTTATAAACTCTTGAATTATATTCTATTTCTGACACTTCTAGACCAGAGCTATCTTAAGCTGCATGAAGAGCCACCGTTTCTTTCTGGAAAGGTCTTAAGTCACTAGTATAGACAATGCAGAGCACCTGGATCCTGCTGCTTGCCTCTCTGGGCTTCTCTACCCTGGCTGGTGCTGAGAAAGGCCTCGAGTTCCCACGTTATGATGGCAAAGATCGTGTCCTGGACATAAATGAGAAGAACTACCGCAAAGCCCTGAAGAAATACGACATGCTGTGCCTGTTCTACCACGCTCCTCTGCCAACTGCAAAAGAACTGCAGAAACAGTTACAAATGACTGAATTAGTGCTAGAGGTAAGACAAGACAAGAGTGAATGTGTGGTGTTAAAGAATGTTATTTGGAGCAAAACTGCATGGAATTGCCTATAGATGTGCAGTACCCTAACTCTAACGCGAACATGATTCAAATCTTTTATTATTTAAAGGATTTTTTAAATTAAGTTTTAAATGCATGAAATTAAGTTTAAAGTTTAATAATAAAAATAAAGGTAATATTATATCAAATACATTTTTTTGTATGTAATATCAGTGCAGCTAGAGGCCCACAGGCTGCAGCTGACCGACACGTCTCTCTTCACATCTTTTTTCACTTAAGCATTTATCTGGATTAAAACGTGGACATCATCAGTCACCATGTTAATCAGGCACTTCATGTTCAGTGCACCTGATAGCATCTGTGGACTTTGGAAACTGTTCCTAGAGTATTTGCTTTTAGAATTGTGCCATTTATACTACTTGCATCATAATGAAAGCAGAACACTGTCGGTATTTATGGAACGAGAACACTTCTAAAATGATTACATAAGTGTGGCCTCCTTAACTCTAAATTCATGGCTCATAAGTTCACTATCTAGACAACAATACCAGTGTGACTCAGCAGTACTCCATGTACTAATACACTATACTCTAAAACACTGTGACAGTACTAATCATGACTTGCTTTTCCACAGTTAGCTGCTCAAGTCTTGGAGGAAAAGGATATTGGCTTCGGAATGGTTGACTCCCAAAAAGATGCTAAGGTTGCCAAGAAACTAGGTGAAGTGACAAAAAATCTTTATACAGTCTATGTGTGCGATATCTGAAGTAGAATCATAATTGAAATGTTTATACAGAAATGCAGACAATGTAGAAATACATTATACATTATATTGCTAGAAATGTATTCATGAAATGCATAGGCAGTATTGCTCAAGTATTAGTTGTCAAACATTTTAAATACATTTCTATACATAACTATTCAACATAACTATTATGTAACTTTGATATATAGCAACGTCTTAAAACATCTACTGAAATTTTAGAAAAACATCAATGTATTTTGCATAAACAGATATATATATATGATATACTCTGAGATATAACTGTATAGCTTGTATTTATATTGCCTTGATGATTGTTTCTTTGGAGGTCTGCATGAGGAAGGCAGTGTCTATGTCTTTAAGGATGACCGTGTGATTGAATTTGATGGCCTGCTCGCTGCAGACACTCTTGTGGAATTCCTTTTGGATGTAAAGAACCTGTATTTATTGTAAATCTAGATCTAATTCATTGTAGCGACTTTATATGCAATTGTAACTTTCTGCCTCCATCTTTCCCACATGCTTTAGCTGTTGGAAGATCCGGTTGAGATCATTGACAATGCTTTGGAGCTACAAGCTTTTGACCGTATGGAAGAAGACATCAAGCTCATTGGTTTCTTTAAGAGTCATGACTCTGAGCGTGAGTACATGTGTGCAGACTATAAGGGTCAGTTACATCCTTCAGCTGAGGTTATTTGATCTCTGCACTTTGTAAATACATCTCTCATAGTATGCAAAAAATTATTACCATGCAATAAATGTTAACACATTCATTTTTAACTGTCTGTACATTCCAGTTATGTTTTAAATGCACAATGAAACCTCTTGAGCATTGTGGGCTACTACTCTTTCAAGCTATAGGTGACATTTAAAGGTCATTTATTTCAAGTCTTCACTCTGGCAGTCTACACTGTCAAAATGATCCGAATGGAATTTACAACTTTTGTCTTTTCTTAAATAAACAAACAAATGCTAGCTTCATTATTTTATTCTCTATGATTTCAGATTATCTTGCTTTCCAAGAGGCAGCTGAACAGTTTCAGCCTTTTATCAAATTTTTTGCCACCTTTGAGAAATCAGTGAGTATTGTGTTATTTTGTACACGGCTATCATCGTGTCATTATTTTCTTATGGGGAGTCTTTTGAGAATTCTCGACAGATGGCAGATGTGTCGCTTTAATTGTTGTGTTTCAGGTTGCGAAAGAGCTGACTCTGAAGATGAATGAGGTAGACTTCTATGAGCCCTTCATGGAGGAACCGATCACCGTTCCAAACAAACCACACTCAGAAGAAGAGTTGGTGGCCTTCATATCCGAACACAGGAGGTAATCAGTGAAAGCTAATCTAATAATATTCTGAATAATTGTTAGACAGGCATTTGATACTGGTCAGATGCATACTGATGATAACTATTGACCTCCACAGACCAACTCTGAGAAAGCTCAGGGCAGAAGATATGTTTGAGACCTGGGTGAGGAATATTTTTTAAATGAAAAATGTAATTGTATGATTGCTATATTTTATTATTACTGTCATAATTCATTACATGAATTTCTGGAAGACAATTTTGATTGGTCAGTCTCATTATCTAGTGGTCAGATACTTCAAACTGCGGACTCATTTTTTAGTTTTATACAAACATGACTGGTGCCTGTTATTAATTGTCATAAAAATGACACATTATTAATGTTATTGTATTATCACTGGACTGTTTATATTGTAATACTGTTTTTTTTCTTCTAATATTTGCACCCAGTTTAAGATATCCAGTTATAAAATAATTGAAACCCAAATCAATATTTTATGTCCGCATTGCCAATGCACTGATTTATTGAGTGGCCATATGATAAGTGGAAAAGTGAAAAGTCAGCTTTACTGCAAAATAAATCCCCATTTGAACAGCAGAAAAATACCTGTAGATATCATAAAGCAATGACACTCAAATAAAATTTCCCTTTTACAGGAGGATGATTTGAACGGAATTCACATTGTAGCCTTTGCAGAAGAGGAGGACCCAGGTATGTACAATTTCAGGGCAGCTCTTCATTCCTTATAAAGCCGAATGATATTCTTTCGGAGAGAACAGCATAAAAAAAAACTGACCTTGCATATGGTTTTTTTAGATGGTTTTGAATTCTTGGAGATATTAAAGGAGGTGGCCAGAGACAACACACACAATCCAGACCTGAGTATTGTGTGGATTGACCCAGACAACTTCCCACTGGTGACTAAAATAAGTCTGGATAGATGCATTACAATATTGCCTATTGACAAAATATTGACAAACCTGAAAGAAAAATTCTTTTGTTGATTGAACGTTGCACGTTTCCTTTCTTAGCTCATTCCTTACTGGGAGAAGACCTTCAAGGTTGACCTCTTCAGGCCACAGATCGGTGTAGTTAATGTTACAGATGTAAGTGCACTATCGTTTTTAACCAGATCTGCTTAATTCATTATAAAAGCCACTTTCTCATCTTTGGATCTGTCCCACTGTCACGGCCTCTATGACAGGCGGACAGTGTCTGGTTGGAGATATCTGATGATGATGACCTGCCATCGTCTGAAGAGCTGGAAAACTGGATAGAAGATGTGCTCTCTGGAACAGTGAATACAGAGGATGATGATGATGATGATGATGATGACGACGACGATGATGAAGACGATGACGATGATGACAATGATGATGACGATGATGATGATGACGATGATGAAGATGATGACGATGATGACGATGATGATGAATGATTCATATACTGTGAACCTCAACGAATCTGCTAAAAATAACTTTTTTTCAGCTAAATCATTTTGTACATTTTGCGCACTGCATAAATTGAAATCATACAAGTCAAAGAATTCTATTATTTATCTAGGCGAAAATAATTTATTTTCATCACCTCCAAACTGGAAATATACTTGATAAAGGGATTCAAATGAAATTCTGCAGTGCAAGTTTGTCACTGCATCAGTATTTACTCTCCTGTACAGTTTCTATGTAATCAATCACACAAGGCAATAAAACTTTATAACAGGTTTAGGAATTGTGTTCCTGTTTAAACATATAAGGCCTCATTGGTTTCATATTAATATGATTTGACAAAAATCGGCTGAATAGACTACTCATCTAAGCACACCAGTCTCTGCAGAGATTTGCAGTACTGGATATAAACTGCCTTAAAAATGTAATAAGCATGTCATGAAATAAATTTGTGTCCCTATAAACCACAAATACCACCACACACACGCACACACACAATTTACTTATATTTTATACACGATTAATTCCACAACACACAAGATTTTCTTTTTATGAATGTTTTATTGATTTGACAAATGTTTCAGAGTAAGCGCTGAGAAGAAATTAAGGTTAAGAACATATTTAAGAAAAGTTTAATTTTAGAATACATTTTTTATAAGGATAAGACCAGAATAGAACCTTTTAGCACTAACAAAGCTTATTTGGACTGAACAGGGCAAATCGTTCCAGCAACAGTTAGCTGTGGGGAGAAAAGTTATCCTATAATCATTACGGTGGTGTTAGAGTTCAAATAAAATGTTATGTTTAATGGAAGTACATTGTGACATCTAAAAGAGCCATTTTACATTACTGCATTTATTAATTAATGTGGAAAATACTATTTTAAAAAAAGACTGCATTCTTACAGTTCAGGTTGATGTTGATCTCCCCACAGTTCTCAACACTAGTTGGTGTAATAATGTGGACTTCCATCACTCCACATCCACTGTCCTTCCTAAAATTGGAGGGAATGATGATGAAGAGTGCACTACTGTACTCAGACTCCTAATTCTTTAGGTCACAAAACTACTTGTTAACCATCATGATTACCAACCCAACAACGTGTGGTAGAAGAAGGCAACAGACTCAGCAGAAAGTCGTTTTCTGCTTTACTGTGCACAGGTGCAAGATTTGCATCCAGACTTTGGCAGTTTCTCTAGAAGAGACAAATTGTTATTGACAATCTAAAACCTAATCATTAAAAAAAAAAAAAGTAAACAAAATTTTGCCCCATTGGTTATTTGTTCAGAATTAGTTTTCTGTATTTTTCATTGTCAGAAAAGCAAATTTTATTATAGTAAAATTATTGTAATTGTAACTAACATTTTATTACTGTAATTGTAAGTAAAAAATTACCTCTGCTGTGATCCAGTTAACCGACTGAGGAAAGAACTTATAGAACAAAATTTGTTCATCCATAGGGACATTTTTGAAGTATATCAGCTGCATCCATTACATAAATGTTAGGGCTCTTGTAATATTTTATTATTATTATCTTATATAGATTATTTTATGTCTGTCATTGCATGCTGCAGATACATGGCCAATGTAGATCTCTCATTTAATCATGCTTAAATTAGTCAATAAAATATTTCCTGTTATTCTTCTTCTGCCACAAAATTGTGAAGGTTTGTCAGAACATGCGTTTAAAATGTGATAGCACGGGTTTTTACTTTCTGCATTCCCCACGGAGAACACAATAAAAAGAAGCAGCAGATTTCTCAGCATTGCCATGATAAACCTAAAAAATAACAAACAGTAAAGTTGTCTGCATTTACATACTGCACTCTCAATGTATTTTAAATACAGAGTTATTCAGTAGAGCTCTGTGCCAAAAGCTCACCTTGGTTTTCAGATCGTTGCAGTGAAGAATTCAGTGAAGATTTTATGAAGCCCCAGAAAGAGCCCTGTATTTATTACTTAGCGTCAAGTGTGTACCAAGATGATACAGGAAGTGACTGTTTGGAAATAATATGTAGATAGCATCTAAATTGAGAAGCACTTTTATTTACCATTAGCATCAAATATCTAGAAGGAAATGTGGTTGCTCAAGATAAAACGATAAGCAGACACCCATCTTTGCCCTAATATCCTAGAGCTGTAATGATCTGTGTACATTTTTACACACCAAATATTTAATCATCGAGTGATACGAGACAAGTCTGTGAACTATAAACAATATCAATAAAGAGCACATTACTGAGAGGTATTTTAATACTGAAAACTACACATCTCCCATATGTCAAAGATTTTTTATATGTTGCAGTTAATGTGACGATAATGTCAAAAAGCAAACTCCTATCAATGTGTACAGTGTGTATTTTCTATATTATACACCTACTGTTTCAACTGGCAGCCTTTTGGATGCCATGTTTATGTGTTAAATAAATAGTTTTCTTCAAAAAAGAAAGAAACTCACGCAGCTTTAGAACTACACCAGGGGTGTAAATAATGGTTGATTTTTGGGGGAAGATTTACCCCTTTCCGTTTATGTTAATAAATTATTTAAAAAAGATGGATGGTATATCTGGATTTTGAACCCATGCAGGTCCCAGACATTTTGCCAAAGTAAAATTTTTTTTTCTCAGGTTAGTATTCTATTTTCTTTGTAAGCTTAAGGAAAATTCTATACACATCGGATGTAAAACATGTTATTAAAGGTGGTGGTGAAGGATAGAAATAAAATTAGTAAGACAGCAACTCACACTCTTAAAAAGGTAGCGTATGGAAATTATTGTAATCATTTTCATTTTTTTTTTATTTTCAAATTTTTAATTAATTAAAAAAGGTGGTTGCAATAAATTTATTTTAGCTACAATTAATGACATTTTGTTCACAGTTAGTCAACTTAGTTCAATTTTTTGAAAATTAAATGAATATTTTTTATAGTATTAGCTTACACATGAACTAGATACATAATGAAAAATT
>NC_056712.1:11088761-11095133 GCF_018831695.1 Puntigrus tetrazona
AAAGTCAACAGTTAAAGACACTTCAAGTGTTTAAATAATTATGTCTGCATGCAAAGTTTGGATGATTAAAAACTCTGATTAACAATCTCCTTTTAATTGCTTGGTGTTTTTTGCACTAAACTTTGGACACGTTCTTACTCGCTAAAACACAGTTTTCTCCGTGATGACCTTGTGATGCAACCTTTTTGCGAAACAAAAAACAGAATTCTCTGCGTAACAAACAATCCAACAGTAAGTGACTGGATTTTCTTTTTCAAGCACTAATCCATCAGTATGTCACACTAACTCCTCATATATGCAAACACTAAGTACTTTTCAGTGGTCATTGCATGCATGACACAAAATGCATGCAATGACCACGTTTCTCAAAATTCACAAACACTTTTGTCATTCATACTTCACAACCTGAACAATTTTGAACTGAACCTGAATACATTTTTCAAATGCTAAGACACTACTTTCAAAACTAAACTAACACATTTAAAGCAGAAGAGTGGTCAACTGTCCATTTCTGCAGGAATTGTATTGAAATATAAAATCTTAGCAGAATATTTATTTTGAAACTGAATAATAATTATTTCAAAACACAAGTCATGAGGCTGGAGCCTTTCCTGGGTCATAGACAGAACAAAACTCTGGACAGATGACCAGTCCTTCACACTCATTCATATTCAAACTCACTTACAGTTCGCCTCTACTTTCTCTGGACTGTGAGTGAAACCAATATCAACACAGACAGACATACAAACATACAAACTCCACATAGAAGGGTCTCCTGCAGCAGCTGGGACAGTACAGTATGCTAAAATAGTACGTAAAATTAAATGAAGTTATTATTATTCAGTAATGAAACAAATCATTTGTAGAATCTTCATATATTTTGTAATGATCCCTGTTTTTCGTGTTTTTTAAATCAGTGTGTTAACAATACTTCATAGCAATAAAAAAACTGTAAGACCAACCAATTAAGGATTTAAATAGGCTACAGATCAAGATATAGTGACTTAAGTGCATTTCTTAAATTTTTATTAGATGTTTTAGTTTTGCAACGATACACATCTCCAATAACTTTGTACAGTATTTTTTTTGCTTTAGTTTTAATTTCATCTCTTGAAACTGAAACTTCCTGTTTTCTTAATTCTTTAAATCGTTGAATTAAGTTGAAAAGACAAGTCTTATAATAGCTGAATCTGGCAACGCGTAGGCTGCTTTCATGCTCTCTCTCACAACTCTCTCAAAAGACTCGTCCATTCCTCCGGCATCTTGCAGGGATCATTTCATACCAGGGACGTTAAACATTCCTGCAGTCCACAGTCTACACTGAATCATACAGACGTTCGTATGAGGAGTTTAACAGCAAATTAGTCATTCAGAGAAGAAATGACCCTCTCTCTTAATGTCTTAAAGACCAAAGAAATTGTGGACTTCAGGACCTCTGAAGGTCTGAACAGACTCAAGCCGTGAAGAAGGCTTGTCAGTGCCTCTTCTTCTTGAGAAGGAAATTTAGATTTTTTGCATTTGTAGTGCCTAAAATCCAAATATGCATGTAGGAAACATGGGAGTAGTCTTTTTATTATGATAAATTTAATTCTGTGGTATTTTCAGTTAAGAAATATCGCAAAAATAAAACATTTTGATGATTTGAGGTGGTCACAGAATGTGGTTGTAGTAAATAGAGTAAAAAAAAAAACATTATTTTAATTCTGAAGCATCAACACACGTATGCCACAGAAATAACATTAATCCACAGCAAAGTGAAAGAGGAAACTGAATGCATATAAAGACAGGGAAACAATCAAAAAGAACTAAAACAGGTGAACAGACACAGGTGGAAACTAATTAACTAATTAAATGATCACTAAATGAAGACAGGAAGGACCAAATAAGGACATAAGAGACGCATTTTAAAGATTTATGGTATTTTTTAAAGCCTATCTGAATATATTTTAGACATCCAGTTTTATTCTACAACACGGCCATTGAGGTCATCTGAACAATTCATATCAAAGGTCACTAAATCCCACTGATAAAGATAGTGTCTTAGAAGCACCTGCCACTGGATATTAGATGTTGTACATCACTAAGTCATTTTAACTAAATGCACTGTGAAAATACTGACTCTCTTAAGCAAACAGTTTAGGTCAATATACACATATTTAAAACTGCTTCTATGAAAATAATGTTCTATGTGAGGAGTGATGCCTTTGTGGATCAAGGCGCAGTAATTTATTACAAATGAAACAACACATTAAATAATTTTAATTATAGTCAATTAAATGTGCTTTTCCTATATTTAATGCATTAAATTTATAACTAAATTTGTTGTTACAACTATTTTCCAATAAGCTCTTGCATAGTAATGTCATAAAGCTTGTATTTTAGTGTTTTAATATGAATATTTTTTTTTTCTTTTATTTACTCCTGAGAATTGCAAAATACTAATTGCCTTTTGACCATCTAATAACCATATTACCGCAATAATGTTATGAATGGTTTTGATTTAACATCACAACACACAATCTTTGTTTTAATGCATTTAATGATTAGAGTCTCAGTACTGAAAATCGATTAAAGTTAAAAACACTTGTCAAGATCAGAAATTGTAAAAATAAATGCAGTCAAAGTAACTGTGGGGCAGGATGACTGCGTGATCTTACAGGTCTTTAGCACAAATATAGGGCATTGAGGTTGCACAGGATGCATCGTTCCAGCAACGGTTAGCTGTAGGGTGGAAAAATGAAATAAGTTATTATGTGTTATACAATTAGCCATGTTGATATGAAGTTATGGGATTGTAAATAATGATTGAAAGCAAAAACCACAGTGCATTCTTACAGGTCCAGTTGATCTCTCCACAGTTCTCAGTACCCAGATTGTTAGGTTCGGTTGGGCACCAGCTGGTGTATTCATATGGAGTACCATCACTCCACACCCACTGTCCTTCCTAAAAATTGAGGACAGCGATTTTGAGTGCACTACTGCAGACTCCATAAAAGGGTAATTTAGTTTGATTTTGAAGAAGTCAAACTGTCTTCGTTAGAAACTTTGTCTCATTAGATAACACAATTGAACTTACTTGTACTCCATCATGACCACCAATCCAACAACGGGATGAGCTAGGCACCAGACTCAGCAGAAAATCATTTTCCAGTTTATTGTGCACAGATGCAAGATTTGCATCCAGACTCAAGCAGCTTTTCTAAAAGAGATTTAAAAAAATATATTATTATTATTAATGTTATTGCAAACAACATTTTAAGGCATTTTCAAATGAAATAAAATTGTAAAAGAATTTTCAATTTAAAAATAAAAATTAAAAAATTGCCAATACTTTACCTCTGCTGCGATCCAGGTTGCTGACTGAGAGAAGAACTTATAGCATCGGACTCCAAAATTGGTCCATCCAAAGGGGCATTTTTCATCTATATCAACTGCATTCAGCACAGTGTAAATGTTAATCTTGCAATATTCACATCATACACTTATAATTATGCAAATAGACAGAAATATTTACATAAAAAAAATAATGTATATTTCTTTCCATCCCTCTCCACAAAACATAAAAGGTTTGGCAGAACAAGCTTTTAAAATCGAATAACGGGGATTTATATAAATAAATGTCTTGTTTACCATTGGCATTCCCCACAGAGAACACAATGAAAAGAAGCAGCAGACTTCCCAACATCGCCATGATGAACCTGAAGATTAATAAGCAGGAAAAGTTAACCGCTTGTACTCATATGCTGCACAATGTGGATTCTCAAAGTATTTTAAAGAAAAAGATTTTTACTAGGTTTCTGTATTAAAAACTCACCTTGGTTTTCAGATCGCTGCTTTCAGAATCTCAGAGGTAAGTTGTGATGTTCCAGAAAGAGCCCTGCTTTTATACTTGATGTCAAGTCACAAGGATGACAGATGATCTGTGAAGTTGATCCATATCCAAATATGGCAGATAGTGATAAGATGAGACTGTCAAAAAATACAACATTATCTTAAATAAATATTTATTTTATATATATATAGTTAAGTTAAATATTAGTTATAAGGGAAATTCTCTTCCTGTACTCGTAAGAGAAAAAAAAATATTTGCATAAATATAAATCTTATATAAATATTTTTGGAAACATCCAGTGCTCTTTTAAACTTCGTGAAAATCCCTTTTGATACTTTTGTATCAACTATATCTGCTTGTTAATTTGAGGCATAATACATACTATTTTTAGTTTTCCGAGCCTCCATTCACTTTTGGGTAAGAATACTATATTGGCAGTCGTTCGTGAGCACTTTCCTGTTTTAGCACACCTTAAGATTTTAAAAACTCACAACGTATAAATACAGTCTTTGGGGTGTCATTTATTTATCATCGTTATTATGGTTTTCGATACTTTTACTGCACCACTTGTCGTTTGCTTTTGGAATATGATAGAATGCTTGAACCCAGAAAACAATGACATGTGATGTAAGATTTTGTAGTAAACTAAAGGCAATTTGTCTAAAAAAGCTGGGTTGTATGATTCTTCCATTCCACTTTACATATACACATGATACATAATCATGAAAAATAATGCTGTAAATATAATCTAAGTGTCTCTCTCGTCTGAGGTGTGGTTTATTTGTACAGTAGAAAAAGCAGAACTGAGAAAACGTGTTTGCAAGAAAACCAGTAAGACCAACAGAACTATATTTATGCTGGACGTGGTCCATGAGAATCTCTGATAATGGAGATGGTAATATATGTTCAAGTAAACATCTACAGACTTTTTATTTAAATAATTATTTAAATATTTGCTAAATGTGCTTGCATGCGAGCTTTCTCTGGCCTCAATCCAAAGGTGTTTGCCGGCATTAGATGAAGATTTTGTGAAAATTCTAACTGGTTTAGATGGTTTCAATAAGTAAATTTACAATACAAAAATGTAAAAGAAAAATATGCTTTTGTCTAAGTCACTTGTCAAAAGGATTTATTTCATGTCAAATTGATCAAATTTTAGAAACTTCCTTATGTTAAGTTTTAGATTTTGTTAATATATATGTTTTCTGAGGAAGGATATTAACGTTAACAGTGATAAAATATTGACAATTTGGTAAGTCTAGCGAATATGTCAACTTTAGTAATCTTGGTTGCATTATAGGCCAAAATATTTTTATAGGTAAAAAATATATTTTGAATAGGTGTGTAAAGTCATGTAAATTTTGATTAGGAATTCCAATTAATTTCCAAATTAAAATGATCACCCTTATCCCCTTGTTAGTGGGGATTTTGGAGTGAGCAGGGCTGCATTTTTCACACCCATGGCATGTTCCCTCAGTCACAGTCACCATGACACGTCACCACCCGATCAATCAAAGACTCATTACACCCGTGAACCACCCCCCAAATACAAAATCACCATCACCTGTACCAGCAATCACGTTCACACTACTTATACTCACCTCAATCACTTCCTCGTCGGCTGGTATCAGCGTTACATGGACACGCTTACCCTAGCTTCTCTCCTGCGTTCTTCTGATTCCCCGTCGTCATCTGGAAATCAGTGTGATTACCTACGGATGAAACCCAAGCCTGGTTTAAGGAAAGTGTACTTTACTGGTCTTGGAAATTATTGTGAACTTGAACTTCCTTACTGCCTTTTTCGGAAGTTATCACTGCTTGAACACGTTACTCACCTTGTGACTATAAATAAACATTCTTAACTAATGATTGCTTCTCCCTTTTATGTGTGGTCGTGCCAGGATATCACCCCGTAAACAAAGTTTAATCCGCATTCGAAAGGGGGACGAATGGTTTTATTACTCCCGCTGGTCACTACGAATACCAGGTCATGCCCTATGGGCTCGCCAATAGTCCATCCATTTTCCAGAGCTTTATGAATGAGATATTCAGAGACTAACTCCACAAGTTCACGATTGACGCTGTTGACAGTGGAGTCAGAGCTATACAATCTCTGGTCTGATGAACCCCGTTCCCTTCACCCTTGTGCGTACTTCTCCAAAAAATTAACATCTGCGGAGCGCAACTATGTTATCAGAGACCACAAGCTCCTTGCCATGAAGCTTGCCCTCAAGGAATGGCGGCACTGGCTGGAGGGAGCTCAATTTCCATTCACCATAATTACTGATCATAAGAATCTCCAGTACCTGCAGAAGGCCAAGAGACTAAGTCCGGATGCTCAGTCTGCACCACCACCACAACACCACGTCATCTGCCCGAAGGTAAACTCCAGCCATTACCCATCCTTTGCCAACTCTGGACCCACATTGGAGTGGACTTTACCACCATCGCAAGGTTATACCACTATTCTAGTGGTGGTCGACAGATTCTCCTGCAAATTGATTCCGTTGAAAGGTCTTCCCACAGCTATGGAAACTGCA
>NC_056712.1:11095233-11096178 GCF_018831695.1 Puntigrus tetrazona
TATATAAATACACGCATGTGTGTGTGCTTTTATATAAATATACGTAATGCACAGAAAACAAAAACGTTCATTTAGGATGCAATTAATCGTTTGACAGCACTAGTTGTTTCTATAAAGCCTTCTCGTTGACTCTTTCTCTCTCTCTGTTTCTCAGCTCGCGAGCATGAAGAGCTGGCGGGACATGCGCAACGAGATCCTGTACCTGACGGGCAACAGCACGCAGTCCCCCAACCACATGTACCAGGCCGTGTCCCGCATCGTCTGCGGTCACCCGGAGGGCGGAGGCCTGAAGATCAAGTCCCTCAACTGGTACGAGGACAACAACTACAAGGCCCTGTTCGGGAACTACGGCAATGACAGCGACGGCGAGCCCGCCTCCGTTTACGACAACTCCTCCAGTGAGCCAAGCTGCAAGCGCTCTCTTTTTCCATCGTTTGCCAACGCTAAATATACCATGCGCCCTGCGGAGTTGTTGAAAAGCCCTCTTTTTTTTGTCTGCAGCACCCTACTGCAACAGCCTGATGAAGGGCCTGGAGTCCAGTCCCATATCCCGCATGATCTGGAGGGCTCTGAAGCCGCTGCTCATGGGCAAGATCTTGTACACCCCTGACACCCCCGCCACGCAGAGGATCATACAAGAGGTCAGGAGAGAAAATATTCATGCTAAACTAATGTCCAGCAGGTCTCCGAGCCAAACATCTGAACACACTTTCGCTTCCTGTAGGTTTTTAATGTTTTTTTCTAATAGGAAATGAATTGGAAACAGCCTTATTTTAGTAGTTTTCGTTTACTTTTACAGCATTTATTCACATTTTGAGTTGGTTTAAATTTTTATGTTTTGATTTTAATTTTAGTTTGTTTTAATATATTTTTTGATATGTTGTCAAATGGTTAATCGTCAATAATCGCATCTGAAATAAATGTTTTTCTTTACATAGTATATGT
>NC_056712.1:11096278-11097564 GCF_018831695.1 Puntigrus tetrazona
TATATATATTTAAGAAAAGTATTTAAATATTCACAACAATACATTTTCACAGTATAGAGATATATATATTATGTAAACAAAAACTTTTATTTTGGATAAGATAGATCACAATTACTCATTTGCAAGCACACTTTTTTTTGTTATTTATTTCTTTATTTGCTTCAGTTTTTATTTTATTTTTTTTAAGTCATTTTAATTTAGCAACTTTTTTTTTTTTTTTTNAAAAGTTAGGTTTTTCATCTGATATCCAGATTTTATTATTTCTGCTGTTTGAAAATGGTTTGTTTAACAGTTGTTATATTAGTTAACACAACAAAACTAAAATAACACATAGTGACTAAAACATGTTAAGCAAATAAATATTCATAAAAATCTCTTATATTTTGACTTAATGTCATGAAGTTGCATAATATGTGGACGCAATTTATATTAATCTAAAAAGGTAATTTAAGCAGAAACCTGTAAGCCTAGATCATAAGGTTTTGAAGATCATGAGCAATACAAATGAGCCAAATATATCTGATTTTCAGTAGTACAGTATATACAGTATTCTCACATACTTTTTCTTTATAAATCTAGAGGATCCTAACGGTCTCTGTTTGTCTCAGGTCAATAAGACGTTTCAGGAGCTCGGTGTTCTCAGAGACCTCGGAGGCATGTGGGAAGAGATGAGACCCAAAATCTGGAACTTCATGGAGAACAGTGAGGAGATGGACCTCGTTCGGGTGCGTCACACACACACACACACACACACGCACACACACACACATCTGTCTGAACGCAGATAACCTTCCTGAAACAAAAGACACTGCTCCCGTTAGTCACCTCCGAGCACATGACTGCTGCCAGGAGTTCCAGCGGTGAACTTCACTCTGCCACCTTTTGGAGAAAAGCTATACTGCGTTTTAACCTCGCTGCTGAACTCACATGGCTCACAACGTGTGGCGCTCTGCAGGATGCACGCTTCTAACCGGAGATCTCCGTATCCTCGGAGGATACCGAGGACCTATTTGTGGCGTATGAAAAAGTGTGCAGCGTTAGGTGTTTTGTTGTCATAGGCACAAAAACTCTCTGTCACATTGCTATGTGCGTGACTTTCATGCAAGGTCGTGCTGAAAAAATAAGCAAGTAAGGGAATAAAAATAAATTCACAAATATGCACTAAATATAATTTGATTAAAACAAATATAAATCTAATACATTTTTACAAGTGTTATCTAATTGTTTCATTATTGATGCGCTCATTTACATTACAGTACAATAAAGAAATTATTTATAAAATATTA
>NC_056712.1:11097664-11099592 GCF_018831695.1 Puntigrus tetrazona
CATTTTTAATATTTTAGACATTTGTGTAATATTACTTTTCACAGTGTGAAGCATGTATGCATACATTTGTAAAAAATAAATTGTTAAAAACGATATAATTTTTAATGCACTAATTTATACTATAATAAAAAAAATTTACTTAATAGTAACCTAATAAACCTAATACGAGTACACAAATAAGTAGAAGAAACCACAGATAAATAGAAACATTCAAAAAAATATTTTAGACATATTTATAAAGATATTTATATTTCCCAGAATCAAGTATATGCACATGAGTGTTCAATAAAAAGAAAATTAAGTTTTTTGTCTACATTTATTGATGCGCTACTTTATACTACCATGCATCTTGCACAGCTACATTAGCTCTGTAATATTTCACTAATCGACCGAACGCTGTTTCTCCTAAACAGACGCTCCTCCAGAACAACGCCAGCGCTCGCTTCTTCAACGCCAAGCTGAGCGGCACCGACTGGCAAGTGGAGGACATATCCAGCTTTCTGTCCAAGGCTTCGGAGGACAGGCGCCCCCATGCTTCGGCGTACACGTGGCGGGAAGTGTTCAACGAGACGGACCAGGCCATCCAGACCATCTCGCGATTCATGGAGGTGCGTCTGCATTACACGAACACAGAGATCGCATCCGACTGGTGTTAGTGTTTGGCCA
Organism: Puntigrus tetrazona; assembly: GCF_018831695.1. NCBI lineage: Eukaryota > Metazoa > Chordata > Actinopteri > Cypriniformes > Cyprinidae > Puntigrus > Puntigrus tetrazona. The sequence continues at coordinate 11,098,331 of NC_056712.1, forward strand.
CCATGCGGTCTCTGCTAATCAGTTAAACAGATCTAGCTGAACTGAATCGGTGTTTTTCTGGGTCAGTGTGCCTCTCTGCCAGATAAAGAAACGCTTCTCAGTTCTCTGCTGAATCACATTAACAAATCAATTACGCCAAAGCAGGTCGAGCCAGTCCAGAGTCAGCCGAACTGACTGATTATTTCATTTTATAATAAACTGCATCACCCTCTAAGACTTTTCTCCGTTCTCCCTTGAAGTGCGTGAACCTGGACAAGCTGGAGCCGGTGGCTAACGAGGAGCGCTTGGTGAACAAGTCCATGCGTCTGCTGGACGACCGCAAGTTCTGGGCTGGGATAGTGTTTCCTGACATGCAGGCCAACACGTCCGATCTGCCGCCCAACGTCAACTACAAGATCCGCATGGACATCGATAACGTGGAGCGCACCAACAAGATCAAGGACGGGTAGGAGACGCGCGCTTCCCATTAAAACGAGCGGGGTTTCGTCTGAAGTCTCCGAGAGCTGACGTGTNTGGAGCGCACCAACAAGATCAAGGACGGGTAGGAGACGCGCGCTTCCCATTAAAACGAGCGGGTTTTGTCTGAAGTCTCCGAGAGCTGACCGTGTTTTGGCCGTAGGTACTGGGATCCCGGTCCTCGAGCGGACCCGTTTGAAGACCTCAGGTACGTCTGGGGAGGCTTCTCTTACCTTCAGGACGTCATCGAACACGGCATCATACGAGCTCTGACCGGCAGCAAGGAGAAAACCGGGGTTTACATCCAGCAGATGCCTTATCCCTGCTACGTGGACGACATGTAAGAAACGGCATTTGCATTGATCTTTAAAGGAAATCAGAAACTCGACTTTCGTGCAAAAATGTAATCATTGCACTGCTTTCTCGAAAGGATTTTCGATCTCTTAGATGCCTCAGGTTTACAAAAATGATTGTCCTTGCAAGAGATCAACCCTCATCCTAATAACCTTTGAAAGGCAGCTGTATTTATTCATGCGTATTTGCAATTTAAAATCTGAAAAATTATAACTATGTGATTTCGTTTTATTTAAATTAATTTTTAGTTATTCTACTCTTATTAATTTACAAATTATTTTACTTATTTACATTTCTAAACTGTATGGTTAATTTATTATTTACCTTAATCAAATTTGCTTATTTCAATGTAGTTAAATTTTTTTATACATTTTTTATTAATTTTAATTTAACTTTAATTCTACTTTTTAGTTTGTTTATTTATTTTATTTTTCAAATCTTAAAATGTCTGT
>NC_056712.1:11099692-11099928 GCF_018831695.1 Puntigrus tetrazona
TTATTTATTTTAAAAAAACATTTATATCTATTTAAATCTAATTCGTATTTTTTCAAATCTTAAAATGTCTGTTATAAATTACAATTTAATTGATTTTACTTTCTGAAACCTGTTTAATGTACTTTAAATTAAATTTAAATTTAAATATGTATTTAATTTGACCCTTCATGTATTTATTTATTTACATTCATTAATGTTTTTTAATAATAATAATAATAATGAAAAATGTATTCTAC
>NC_056712.1:11099964-11100745 GCF_018831695.1 Puntigrus tetrazona
CTCAATGCCTCTGTTTATGACTCTGGCCTGGATGTACTCGGTGGCCATCATCATCAAGGGTGTAGTGTACGAGAAGGAAGCCCGGCTCAAGGAGACCATGAGGATTATGGGCCTGGATAACGGTATATTGTGGCTGAGCTGGTTCATCAGTAGTCTGATCCCGCTGCTCATCAGCGCCGCCCTGCTGGTGCTCATCCTGAAGGTGTGTATTGTCTAGGTCTGATATAAAAAATATAACCCTAACCGCTATTTAACACGGTTTTGCTATGTTTTGCTCAGATGGGGAATCTGCTGCCGTACAGCGATCCTGGCGTCGTCTACTTGTTCCTGACCTCGTTTGCGGTCGTGACCATCATGCAGTGTTTCTTGATCAGCACGCTCTTCTCCCGCGCTAACCTCGCCGCGGCCTGCGGGGGCATCATATACTTCACCCTTTACCTTCCCTATGTGCTGTGCGTGGCCTGGCAGGACTACGTCGGCTTTGGAGCCAAAGTTGTAGTGGTGAGTGCCGACTGTCATCCGCTTTGCCTTTTGCAATTACCCAGCGCCATGGGTTTCTCAATATTTTAGATGCTGCGGACCTCCCAAATATAATCATTCTCATGCGAGCCATCTACGTAGTTTGTATAGTGTTATAAAGACCCAATTTGTACTGTAAAAAAAGGTATAATGTAAAATGTTAAATATTGTAGATACTGTAGATGTATTATGTATTGATTTATTTAATCAAATTTGTTTAATATTAGTTAAAATTATATTATTATTATACTTTTTGATTTTG
>NC_056712.1:11100845-11103666 GCF_018831695.1 Puntigrus tetrazona
ATCTATTATTGTTTTACTTGAATCTTTTTTTGCTCAATCTAGTTTTTATGTATTATTTAAAATAATCGTTTTAGCTCAATTTCATTTGCATGCATATTATTAAATATTAGAATCCGTTTTTATTTATTTAATTGTTTATTTTAATCAATGTCAGAATTTATTTTCATCTTATATTTTGTCATTAATTTGATTTACATTCCCTGACCTTTGCTGTTTATGTACTGAAGGCCTCTGTCTCTCTTTGCTCAGAGCCTCTTGTCTCCGGTGGCGTTCGGCTTCGGCTGTGAGTGCTTCGCTCTGTTCGAGGAGCAGGGAGTGGGCATCCAGTGGAGGAACCTGCTCTCCAGCCCCATGCAGGAGGACAGCTACAGTCTCACCACGTCCATCTCGCTCATGCTCTTCGACTCTGTGCTGTACGCCATCATGACCTGGTACATTGAAGCTGTGTTTCCAGGTACGTGGCTTTGGGAAGAGATGTACTTTCGAAATATTGACAGCTTTGGGAAGTTTCTCATGGTCTGAAAACGTCGCTTCCACAGGTCAGTACGGCATCCCACGACGCTGGTACTTCCCCTTCACCAAGTCTTACTGGTGTGGAGAGAAATGTGGCGGGATTACATCAGCGCAGACTAACAAGAAAGAAAATGCTGAAGGTAGAGAAATTATACCAAAAATCTGATATTTATATACATCTTACAGTGCTGTTATGGGTAATAAAAGGTTGATATTTTGGTTTTTGGAGTCTTAAAACTGTTTAATATGCATTTTAATTTCTCCAAACCTCTCCTTTGCGTGATGCTTATCTGCGGTGATGGGTCTGATTGGTCGATTTTATTTATTTTCATTTATAATAAAAGCAGTGTTTACGAGCACATTGCTGCTTTGTGTACAGCCGTTACTGGAGAAACAGCTATTTTACCACAAAGCGGCGCCTTTTTAGCCAAAGAATGCATTTTCATTCAGACCAAAGTGAAAAGGCCAAAAAAGGGGCATTTTAAAAATGCCTCGTTTCATTGATTCAGAGTTGACTCTTTCTTTCGCGAGACGATAACTTCATAGGTGGTGCACTTTCAGATTGCACTTTACACACTGCAAACAAATCCATAATGGGGGCGCTTTAATTTCCCAGAATGCTCAAAAATATACTAAAGTTTTCAAAATGGAGCCAAACAAAAATGAGCGAAATCATACTTCAAAATATTGCATGCAAAGACTCGGTTTGATCTGTTTTCCAGCTGTGTGCATTGAAGAAGAACCGGCTCACCTGGATCCGGGTGTTTACATCGAGAACCTGATGAAGGTTTACAGCAACGGCAAACTGGCGGTGGACGGTTTGACTCTGGGTTTTTATGAGGGTCAGATCACCTCCTTCCTGGGTCACAACGGCGCTGGGAAAACCACAACCATGTACGACAACTCAGATGCTTTCATATCTTACGCTAATAATGTGATGATGTAAATAAGATAAGCTCAATATTTCTTGCTTTCTTAGGTCTATCCTCACCGGCCTGTTTCCACCCACCTCGGGCACCGCTTACATCCAGGGCAAAGACATCCGCACCGATCTGAACACTATACGCCAAAACCTGGGCGTCTGTCCGCAGCACAATGTCCTGTTTAGCATGTAAGTTACACCAGAAACAGATTATAGCAGCTCAGCTGTGTGTGTGTATGCGACCTGCTCTCAATATGGACTGTGTTCCCGTCCGTGTGTTTCAGGCTCACCGTGGAGGAGCACATCTGGTTTTATGCTCGTCTGAAGGGTCTGTCTGAGGACAAGGTGAAGTCGGAGATGCAGCAGATCGTGATGGACCTCGGCCTGCCTCATAAACGCAAATCTCGCACAAACCAGCTCTCGGGTACGGAAAGTGCATAGTGTAACTTCAGAGATTTAATACTAGAAGTATTTATTATGTTCAAGTATCAAATGTTTTCCTAGGATTATATGATAGACATAAAAGCAGCATTTATTTGAGGCAGAAATCTTTTGTAACAATGTACTTTTGATCAAACCGATGCAATTCTTGTTGAATTTCCGGCAAAAATAACGGCATTGCGGTATGAAAGTACTCGTATACCGTGACTAGGATGAAACACTAAACATAACTGTTATGGTCTCCGCAGGAGGAATGCAAAGGAAGTTATCAGTAGCGCTGGCGTTTGTTGGAGGGTCAAAGGTCGTGATCCTGGATGAGCCCACCGCCGGAGTCGACCCTTACGCTCGCCGGGGCATCTGGGACCTGCTGCTCAAGTATCGCCAAGGTAGGCAGGCTCTGTTTTAACGCGTTGATCTCGTTAAAAACATCCATTAAGTGGTGTATTTGTACCTTCAGGACGCACGATTATCCTGTCCACCCACCACATGGACGAAGCTGACATCCTCGGGGATCGCATCGCCATCATCTCCCACGGGAAGCTGTGCTGTGTGGGCTCCTCTCTGTTCCTCAAGACCCAGCTGGGAACGGGATACTACCTGACTCTGGTGAAGAAGGACTTCGATCTGTCGGCCAGCTCCTGCCGTACCTCCAGCAGCACCGTGTCCTACTCCAAAGCTAGCCTCAAGAAGGTACGAACGCTTAATGTGTAGGGTATATATATTATATCGCTGGCTCTTCTCTTGGTGCCGTGTTTACTGATTTTCATCGTCTCCGCAGGAGGACAGTGTATCCGAGAGCAGCTCTGACGCTGGACTGGGCAGCGACCACGAAAGTGAAACCACCACCATAGGTATATAGCTGGGTTATTATCCTGAGCTAAAACTATTCTGCTGTTTCGATAATTAAACTAAAGCTGAACTGAAATAAATATAAATGTTGGATGG
>NC_056712.1:11103766-11107299 GCF_018831695.1 Puntigrus tetrazona
TATTTGCAAAAACACTCAATGAACACATTGAATTGTTGTTTATCTTAAAAGTTTCCCTGGTTTTCAGGATGACAATGCATCCGAGAGCAGTTCGGATGCTGGTCTAGGTAGTGATCAAGAGAGCGAAGCCGCCACAGCGATTGGTAAGGCACCACCTGACCTCATACTTTTAAATGATGGATAATTTTTTATTTAATAAGATCATAGCTAAAAGTTTTCAATATGTTCTGCAGGAAATACATGGCCCGAATCTCCTGTTGTTCCTGTTGATGTAGCCCTCATTTCCAGTCTAATCTTGAAGCACGTTCCCGCTTCTCGCATGGTGGAAGACCTCGGACATGAGATCACATATGTGTTGCCTTATGAGTCTGCCAAAGATGGTGCTTTCGTTGAGCTCTTCCATGATCTGGATGATCGGCTCGCTTACCTTGGCATTTCGAGCTATGGTATCTCAGATACTACACTCGAAGAGGTATGCATAGCTTGACTTGGCATTTATTGGTCAACAAAAAGCTTTAGGATGAATACACATGCAAGTTACTAATGATCTTTCTTGTTTGTCTTTGTAGATTTTCCTTAAAGTGGCAGAGGACAGTGGAGTTGACACTGAAATCATCTCAGGTAAATTTGTACCTCACAATTAGCTCTCTAGTAAACTTAAGCAGTACAAAGACAAAAATCCAGGACTCACCTTGTACTTCTTATTTTGTTAGATGGAACTTTGCCTGTGCCTAGACATAGACGACATGCATTTGGTGCTGACCATCAGAGCTGCCTCAAACCCCTGACCGAAGATGATAGCTTTGACTGCAATGATTCTGAAGGTGATCCAGGTAAACCTTAAAAGTTCTAAAACAGTTATATCTTATCGTCCAAATGTCTTAAAGTGTTTGTTTGTGTCAATTCCTCAATTCTTGTTGATGTATTTGATCGCCAGAATCCAAAGAGACAGACTACTTGAGCGTTTCCAATGGGAAAGGATCATATCAGGTGAAAGGCTGGAGTTTGAAGAGGCAGCAGTTTGTGGCTTTACTGTGGAAGAGATTGCTTTATGCTCGCCGCTCAAGGAAAGGCTTCTTTGCACAGGTAGAGATGGGAAATATAGTCAGTAAAAATAAATCTAGGCTGTTTATCAAAAGCAACTGTTTATGCCAATGGTACAATATTTCCAACAATATTGTAAGTCTAAGTATATTGCATACACTATTAGTGTCAGTGGTTTCTTTCCATGATTTAAGCAGATCATAGAAACTGCCAGTTGTTTCTATGCTCTAGTTAGGCTTATGCTGCTTTTGGAAAATGTAGCCCATGTCAGTACAGTTCAGTTTTGATTAACTCACTTCGACTCTCTTTGCAGATTGTTCTTCCTGCTGTGTTTGTGTGTATCGCTCTGGTATTCAGTCTTATTGTCCCACCATTCGGAAAATATCCCAGCCTGGCTCTCAATCCCTGGATGTATGAAGAACAGTTTACATTCATCAGGTACGACAAAGACAATGTGCTATACAAGATTAATTAAAAATAATTTCATAGAACCATTTAGATTAACTATAGTCTTTTTTGTTACAGTGATGATGCCCCACATGACATAAGCACACAAAAATTACTCAACGCTTTATTAGATGATCCTGGCTTTGGAACTCGATGCATGGAAGGAGAACCAATTTCGTAAGTAATATACATGAAACCCTTTGTTCAGCTATTATTTTTAACTTAGGAAAAAACTTATCTTGTCTTCTTGTTTTAGTGATGCTCCTTGTACAATGGGAGATGAGGAATGGTCTATACCAGAAGTGGCAGAAAGCGTGATAGACATTTTCATGTCAACAAACTGGACCATGGACAACCCATCGCCTGCTTGCGAGTGCAGCTGTAATGGCAAAAAAAAGATGCTCCCAGAATGCCCTGCTGGTGCAGGTGGACTGCCACCTCCTCAGATTAAAATGAGTGAAAGTGAGACCCTCCAGAACCTGACGGGACGAAACATATCAGACTATCTTGTGAAAACCTATGCACAGATCATTNACCTGCTTGCGAGTGCAGCTGTAATGGCAAAAAAAAGATGCTCCCAGAATGCCCTGCTGGTGCAGGTGGACTGCCACCTCCTCAGATTAAAATGAGTGAAAGTGAGACTCTCCAGAACCTGACGGGACGAAACATATCAGACTATCTTGTGAAAACCTATGCACAGATCATTGGGAAAAGGTATGGCCTCTTTGTCTATCCACGTGAACGTAAATAGCTCAGTACTGTCTTTTAACACATTAACGGATTGTTTCTATCATAGCTTAAAGAACAAGATATGGGTGAACGAATTCAGATATGGAGGATTTTCATTGGGAGCTAGAAGCACCCAGGTAATTCCTCCTGCTGAAGAGATCGATGATGCCATCCATAGAGTCAGGGAAATCTTCCAACTGGAGAAGGTAAGCTGAAACATTCACTTTTAGGAAATGAATCAAATAGCTCTCGGGAATAATGCATTAAATTTTAGTTCTTATCCTATGGTTTTAGGACTCAGGATCAGCAGCTGACCGTTTCTTGAAAAGCCTGTCAGCCTTTATCAATGGGTTGGACACTAAGAATAATGTCAAGGTGAGTGAGACATGAATGACGGCTATTTTTTAAAACCATTATAGACATGTACTTGGAGTGACATGAATTGGCATTTTGTTTTTTAGATATGGTTCAATAACAAGGGCTGGCACAGTATTGGAGCCTTCCTCAATGTAATGAACAATGGTATCTTGCGTGCCAACTTACCACCTGGCAAAGACCCCCGTCAGTTTGGCATCACTGCGTTTAACCATCCGCTCAATCTGACTAAGGAACAGCTTTCTCAAGTGGCCCTGTAAGCATTGAAAGACTGATCAAACTTAATTGGACACTGGTCACGTTGGTCTCATTACTGAACCCTGATTTATGGCATTTCAGAATGACCACCTCAGTGGACGTGCTGGTTTCCATCTGTGTGATCTTCGCCATGTCCTTCGTCCCTGCCAGCTTCGTTGTCTTCCTCATTCAGGAGCGAGTAAATAAGGCCAAGCACATGCAGTTTATCAGTGGAGTGCAGCCATACCTCTACTGGCTGGCCAACTTTCTCTGGGATATGGTAAGTGTAAGATTTCACTTTCAAATCTCATAATGCACCACTCATCTACTTGGTTGCTGATCCAAATTTCTAATGCACATTTCTGTTTTCTGGTACAGTGCAATTATGTTGTTCCTGCTACTCTGGTTATCCTGATCTTTGTGTGCTTTCAACAAAAAGCCTACGTCTCTGCAACCAACCTGCCTGTTCTTGCCCTTCTTCTGCTTCTGTATGGGTAAGAAAGACAGATCAAGACATTTACTTATATTGATAATTCCAGCTCAGTATGCAATAATTTATGTAGGTACTGACAATATGTTTTTTTGCAAATGGAAACAGAAAAACACATAAATTGTAACATTTATAATACAAATATAATCAAATGTCTAGGGACATAAAATAATAAACAGAAATGTAAAAATATATATTAATATTATTTATT
>NC_056712.1:11107399-11108839 GCF_018831695.1 Puntigrus tetrazona
TGGCTTCAAAAGAGCTAGCCCAGAGAGAAGTGTAGGGGGGAGATGTTGCTCACAGTGATTCATTAAAACTAGAAGCACAGATAAGGAGAGATTTTGTGATCAGACTACATGCTGCGTGAGCTATAATTCTGTGACTTCATCTAATCGCATCCGACATCAAAGCACAGGAAGGACCGGGCCTGCACACACTACTTCAGATCGGTCAAAGCTTTGTCAAGCAAAAATCTGCACACACACACACACTTCTTTAAACAATGCATAATCCACATGTGGAATTATAAGATTCACATTTTGCATTTTATATCACCCAAAACTGGACATTGGACATTTACTTCTGTCATAAAGGCCTCATCAAAACTTTATTATTATCACAATGTACACAAATCTAAAAATTATTTGCCACAAATGCTGTGGATTGAGTTTAACCAAAAAATATTTCTTCATTCTAATGCCATTATGTGCCCCATTGTACAGGATATGTAATGACACTGATATTCAGCTGGACTTTTTAAAATCATTGCGCGCACACACACACACACACAGGAAACTGTAGGGGGTGAGGTGAAACAGATGCTCATCCTTGCAGGAGAGAATAAGATCCTTGTGTCATTCCTTATCTCCACTAGGAATCTTAAGGGAAAAAATAACAAGGCAACATCCCCCTTCATTCGGCATCTTTTCCTCCAAACTACACAAACAGTTAAAACAGGGTTTTTTTTATTTATTTTTATTAAACACCGAAGGGAAACATAAACTTGCATTAGGTCTGGTGCAGTCTTTTAAGCACGTGATCAACACTCGCCGCTTTCCAGAATGTCTGGATGCTCTTTCCAGAACTGATCTCCAATCATATCACAGGAATGAACTGTGACCTTCTTTCTGGTCCGTGTTACATGAATTTCTGTCTCTCCTTCATCTGGCTGATTGATCCGTTTAGTTGTTGTTTCGTTCACCTAAAGCAAAGTATTTGAGAATTAAAAAAAAACACTTAAGATAGCAGATAGTTTAAAGAAATAACGATTTGCAGCTGCAGCTTACCTTTTCCCATATTAAAGTCGTGCCTTTTTTGTGCAGCGGGGATTCATTGTTGTAATTGATATTGAACTCAGAAAACAAGATCTCGTTCTTATCTGCTGCTTGTGTTCTCTGTAGGGGCAAAAATTATGCAACTTTTTACATTCTTCATTATAGTGCAGTTATGTAATGTGAAAAGACAATAACTTGTATGGAAAAAAATATATAATAAGGCACAATTAAATATTTATGTATTATATTGGTAATTAAAAAATGATTATACTTCTGGTTAAATCTGCTATAGATTAGCTAATACTCCTAAAATACAGGCAAAACCTAATCAGCTTTTAAATACCACCAAGTTCATATTACATTAGTGACCAGCATGTTCAATCCAAATGTACGATCCAAATCTATATGAAAACC
>NC_056712.1:11108939-11114406 GCF_018831695.1 Puntigrus tetrazona
GCGGGGATTCATTGTTGTAATTGATATTGAACTCAGAAAACAAGATCTCGTTCTTATCTGCTGCTTGTGTTCTCTGTAGGGGCAAAAATTATGCAACTTTTTACATTCTTCATTATAGTGCAGTTATGTAATGTGAAAAGACAATAACTTGTATGGAAAAAAATATATAATAAGGCACAATTAAATATTTATGTATTATATTGGTAATTAAAAAATGATTATACTTCTGGTTAAATCTGCTATAGATTAGATAATACTCCTAAAATACAGGCAAAACCTAATCAGCTTTTAAATACCACCAAGTTCATATTACATTAGTGACCAGCATGTTCAATCCAAATGTACGATCCAAATCTATATGAAAACCGATACGGAANATTCTCATTTAAACAAACAATACTATAACTGATCATACACTGAGTCTTTCCTCAGCTTGCGTTGTGGTCAGTCCACCTTTCTGCACCAGCGTCCAAAACGTAGTGTTGTACAAATTGTTAATGTGACCTGATCAGAAATAACAAATACGAAATGTAAAAACTGAGATGCAGAAACTATTCTGAATCCATTGAGAAATATTTAAATAGTCTCTATAGCTTCATGTTCATTTCTAAGTTCTAAGATACTTAAAAATAACAGATTTTATTTTCGTTCATATTATAATATTCTGTACATATATCGTTCATATTGTTAATGTATACATTAATGCTCCATTGCCAGTAAACATGTCAATATTACCATATTAACACAAGGGTTGTATTGAAAAAGTACAAGAACAGGAAATTTCCAAAGTAGGAAATTGTTATGCTTCATTCTATTTTTAACAGTCAAACATATTTTAATCACTAAACGCACAACAAAATGCATTGACTTACAGTCTGCCTGTCTCCAGCTCAGATAGTCTTTTATGTTACGATTGCTCGGATACAGAACCACCCTTCCATCAAAGCTGGGTGGGTACAGCAGCGCCTGCTCCCCAAAATACTCCTTCCAGTAGTAAACAAAGCTAGTGGAAAACTGGGACGTCACATGGGTCATCAGTTTACTGCAGAGAGCAGGGAAAACATTTCATTTTCCTAGACAGCATAACACTGGTCAGCCGTCAAGATGGTAAGCAGATTCCTGTAATGGGTTTATTCACAGCACCGTGTTAGCTTTGTACCTGGCCCTTCTTTTAAACCAAGCCGTTGATCTTTTGAACACAAAGCTGAACTCATCGCTCTGTCCATAGGCTATGGTGATGTCCTCCAGCTCTTCCATGACCGAACGGGCACTGCGGCTCATCAGACCCAGAGCTCGGTTATCATTGGGTTTCACGAAGTTATGCTGCTCAGAGAACCTGGAATCAAACAGATCACCCTGGAAATCACTTTGGGTCATCACTCATTTTCTACCCTCCGCGAAATTGTACAAACATAAGACTGCAATAGCGTGCTGTAACTGTACAGGTGCACTTACTTGTGGAAGTTGCGTCCATCTAGTCGAACCACGATGTAGCAGTTTCTCAAACATGTGTCGTCGAGCTCAAAGTTTCTCACGTATTCAAATTTACTTTTGGCCATGGCAGATGATGTGCTGAATTTAAGACTTAAGAGTGCCTTCCGCTCTGTAAGCCCCCGAAAGTTGACCAAAAACGGCCTCCGCATAAGGAAATCACTACCGATTTAAGTTATGTAATGTGTTTAACTTAAATGATGCTGTTAGTTCATAATACGTGTAACTGCTTAGCGGTCATCGTCATATATTAATGGTACATATTTTACAAGTTTCAGTTTCAAATGTCAAATCTTCAACGATTGTTTATCGTAAAAAGCGTTGTATTTTTAAATATGTAACATTATACTGTTTACAAAATGTTATTATTTAACCGGAAGTATGTTATGTCAAAACTCACATGTGCGTAAGCAGTCATTGTATTGGTACGTCACCTTATACAGTCCCTCAAAACGCTTTTCTGAAATTGTTGTTCCGCCTCACAGAAACTTTAAAAGCGCAATTAATTGCATCTGACATACATACAAATTTTCTGTAAGCGGTGTTTTTAATACGAGAATTTTAACTATTTTAAAGAGAGCTAAAAGAAAGAAAATCGAGACAAATTTGAAGCTAGTCAGGCTTAGATTTGTTTGGTCAAGTATGTTTATTTTATTAGCAAAAAAGGTAAAGGTATAAATTGTCCTCCCACAGCTTGCAATCAGACATCATTAGATTTTTTAAAAACATATTTAGAAAAATAAACTCCAAAACGTCACTCCTAAAACATTGCACTCAGAGCAGTTCCGACAGAAATAAAAGAAGAAATTTATATTAAAGAAAGAAATGTGTTAAATAAAGACAGGACAGGGTCATGAAACCAACAGACTTAGTAGAAAATCACTATCCACTCAAAGCCACTCATATGTGATAAAAACTGATACATTAGTACTTGCTTTTAGCAGAACTCATATTTTTAATTTTAACATGTGGTAGGTGTTCACACATCTACTGTTTATAGGTATACTGATCTGGATGAGCCTAGCAAACGACACTCTTAAACAAACATAGATATGAAAAGCGAAGTGATGGCATCATAAGGTCCTCCACCTCAGCAGCTGCCGTCTTTCACAATCAAAATGTCTGCATTAGTGTGCCTAAAAAAACAAAGACCCTTTCAGTGCATCCACACCATAACACTTGCCAACTGACAGCAAGATCCACGCAGCAATGCTGTCATCCTACACGAACAGAAGCTAATCGATGGACTCACATTCTCTGCACACACAGGGTGCACTCATTGACGTATGTGATGCCATCATTACCACACACAGGAGAGTAGTTGAGAGGACACGCTTGATTGAAGCTCAAACCTCCGCATGCAGGCTGTCAGATTAAAAACACAAATCACGTTATGCATGATAAATAATCTTCTAACAGGGGTTGGTACTGAGTTTCAATGCATAAATGGACTTACCCTGCGGTAGAGTCTTGATTTATCCTCTGCTCCTGAAAAAATGTGTTCATCGGATTAATCTCATTGCAATTATTCTGTTTTTAATAGCCAACTGGAATACATAAATGAGTGAAATAATAAAACAACAACAGTGCTTTTTTTNNTTCAGCCAGAGAGCTTTTACTTAGCAACTGATGACCTCCGGCTCGTTTCTGAGTCTTGTATTGTTGATGAGAGGCAACATATAGTTTGAAAGTGAGGAGGAGGAGGAGAGGTGCTGATATTTTGACGGCTCTCCGCCCCACCTACCCACCGTCCCGCGTCAACAACACTGAGAACAGAGCCTCTCTATTGTCTCTCTCTTTATTAAGGGATAAACATTCCAGTCTGTCCAAAAATTGCTGAGCACAATCCAAAATGCATTGGTCTGTATAATATCCCTCAAAACAGGTCTGGCCGGGAGGTGTGTCCCTGTTTATTGGCCCCAAAGTGAAATGAATGGAATTCCACGATAATTATGTAATGTAATATTTAACTACATAATTTAGCACGGAACATCGCATTGATAAACACTTTGAGCTTAAAACGTAAAGGTTTAGCAAAAGAGTACATCTTGAAAATTGCTGATATTGGTATCATTTTTTTTAATTCTTATGAAAACGTGCAAAAATATGAAACATGAAAATATGGCACGAAGCAAAACACCGGTTTTGCCCACCAGTTTAACGTTCAGGTCTGAAATAGTGAGTGAATTATGAAACACGTGTTGTTTTTGGTGGACTACCCCTTTAATAACTCGTACCTTTAGGGATTTTTAATGCGTGTTCTGAAGTTTGACAGCTTTAAATTCAAAATGTATACAGTTTACAGGAGTTACACAGTGTGCAAAAAGAAACAAAAAGTTTGCAGGGTGAATGAATACACAAAAATCTTACAGAAGATACTTATTTAAAAAAAAACAAAAAAAACAAAACAAAAACTACATATTGCACAACAGGTGATTGTTTTATTTAGCGGATCTGAACGGTACTCCTCGGCTTCCGTACTGCCAGTGAACTTCGTTCAGTACCGCACGTCTCATCTTGTCAAATCCTGCAGCAGGTACAGTTCAGATCCAAAGTGATAAAATGATACAGTTACGCGCTGTTTTCCGGAACGCGTCGCTTCGCGCAGAGCAGTGTCTGTCAGCGAAAAACCGACCTACGGTGAGTTTAAGCATAGTTTTACGCGTTGGGAAACAGTTCACATTCAAAAGTTTTAGGTTTTCTTTACAGAACAGTTGAATGATACTGAACCTGTGTGACCTTTATAATGGCAATAAATTAAAAGACAAACGCTGTTGTTGTTTTTTTTGGAGGCGTGTGAGAGGACGCCCCCCTATTGTCCGTCATATGATCATGTAACTCCATTGTCACATTGTTTGTTGAGACCTCGGCAGTGGCAGGAGTTACAAAATCATAAAGTCATTGCAGAAGTGTTTAATACGACCCAGTGTGTTAGATTAAAATCCCATGCATGCTTTAATTATATTTCTTCTTACATTTCCATTTTCCAGGTCCGAAAGAAAATGCAGACTTTTTGAACCTTCTGTATTAATACACAATGTGTTATATATATATGCATACTTTATATATACAAATATATGTATATATAGGATTTGGGACATCATTTCCAGACCTTTGTACCTTTGATCCTGTAGTACGTAAACATTTGTACAGGTTATCTTAAACATCACATGTTGGTTTCAAGGTTTTGTATGTTATAATGTGCTCAACGTGGGGGGCACTGTCTTAAAAAAAATAAAGTGGAAATTGTAATAAGAAACAGAAGTCTTGATTTGCCATTTCTATAACCAGTTTTATGTAATGGCACGGTTTATATACGTTCAGACAAGCGTAGACGTTGCATCTAAGTCAGACAGTTCCGATGATGACCACACGGTGACAGTAGCAGTTTGTTTTCAGTGTCCCGAGCAGCCCAGGGCATGGATCTCCACCGGACCTCAGCAGCAGCACGGAACCTTCTACGAGTTCCGCACCTATCACATCCGGCCGCATCTCAACGCTGCCTTCCTCAGACTGACCGGTGAGAAGATCCACCTGCGCACAGCCCACTCGCAGCTCATTGGATACTGGAGTGTGGAATACGGGGGTCTCAATCAGGTTTTCCACGTCTGGAAGTATGGTGAGAATGACCGATTTCTCGAAAGACTAATCTATGCTTTTAAAACTTTGTAGTAAAATGCAACAAAACATCTGCATTTCTGATCCTTTAGTTCTAGGTGTCCCACATTAGCCGAGGCGTTCTGCTTCCTATTTAAAACAGTTGTTCTGTGCTGACCATTAGTCAAAAATAACTAGCCTTTTAAAAACTCTGTAAATCTCTCATTGTGCTATTTATCACCAAATCTCGGATTCAGTTTTTTTGCTTTCTCATATCTGTCATTGATGTGCGCTTATGTGACTCGGTTTTTAAACGAATAATGCTTAAATGAACCACAGTGGGTGTTTTTCTCACTGAGATCAGATTAATGTGGCCAGT
>NC_056712.1:11114440-11115987 GCF_018831695.1 Puntigrus tetrazona
GGAAGTTTGTATACCCTTTGTGTGCAGACTTGCGATAACATTAACATTTTCAGTAAAAATAAAATCATTCGCAGGTAAAAATGACCATAACGCAACATCAAGATGACAGTTTTTCTCTTGTGTTAATGCTGAAAAAAGTAATCTTACTAAGATGGTATGTGTTTTAATTAAAAGGTCTAAAAGCACAGTGCAGCTCACATGCTACTTTATAAGAAATGCTGCTTTCTGTCTTTGCTGCAATGGTGTTCAGACAGCTATGCTCAGCGGGCATCGGTGCGGGCAGCCCTGGCTCAAGACCCCAACTGGATTGAGCAGTACATCTCTAAAGCGATGCCCATGCTGAGCTCTCAGGATAATGAGGTGACGTACCTCGTACCCTGGAGCAAAGTTCAGGAGCCACCCAAAGATGGAGGTGAGAACTACATGCGTTAACATTCATGCATTGACTTTTACCAATGCATGCTGAAATCACTATAGGTGATATAAACATAAATCGTTATTTATTTATGAATAGTTCCCTTTCTGTCATTATGAAGATGCAGTGGCTGTTTGCACTGTGTAAATAACAATAAGGGCTATTTACACTAAGTGAAAATCGCAATAGATGCCTTTAACACCAAATAGCAATTAGATATAGATACTCATTTTAAGTTGATGTAAACAGCCTCTGCCAACAAGGTGGGCTTTTTTACACTTAGTGTAAATAGACACTCCGTTACAAATATGCTTAAACGTTCACAAATTGTTAAAACAAACATTATACAGGTTTTAATTGCTCTAGGCAAACTGATCTAAACTGCTTTTCTTGCGATGCGTTGTTTTGTGGTAGGAGTTTTCGAGCTGGCCACTTTCCAGATGAAGCCAGGTGGTCCTGCGGTGTGGGGCAAGGCGTTTCAGGCAGCAGTGGGCACCCACACGGGCTCAGGATATGCCCATGCAGTCGGGGTGTTTCACTCTGAATTTGGACAGCTCAATCAAGGTGAGTGTAGACAAGAAAGCAGGTGTGTTTTAAAACAATTGCGAAATCATATTTTATAGTTACAGCCTGTAATTTAAATGTATGCTGCCGAGTCAGTAGCTTTGTTTTTATTTTTTTGTGTATTGTTTTTGGAATGGTATTTTTATTTATTTTTTTTAAACAAAGACAAATGTTCTGTCGCTGAATTAAAAAAAATTATTTTGTGTTGCATGATATAAACTTTCAATTGTGAGTTATAAAGTCAGAACCTTATATCTCGGGAAATCTGACTTTAAAACTCACAATTTTGTCACATAAAGGCACAATTTTGACTTTGTTTTTTCAGAATATTACAAGTCTGACTTTTTATTTTATTTTATTTATATTTCACAATTCTGAGAAAAAAGTCGTATTTGTGAGATAAAAAGTCACAATTACCTTTTTTTTATTTCAGGGGTGGAAATGGTCTTTCACATCATTTTATAAAGTAAAAGAAATCTATAAATGCTGCTCAACTTCCTGTCCATCCAAGAATCCTTAAATGCTGTATCACTTCATAGGGAATCCTAATTAACATCAAAGGAATAAA
>NC_056712.1:11116087-11117407 GCF_018831695.1 Puntigrus tetrazona
TGCAGCTTTTTTTCCCTTGTTATTTTAGTGCATGTTTTATGGTGGTATGAGAGCGCAGACCGGCGGGCAGCGATACGGCATACATCTCACGAAGACGCCAGAGTGGTGGCAGCAGGTCAGTTTTATATATAACTCATTACATAGGACATTATAAACAGAGATTTTCATCACGGAAAAATAATCCTTTTGTTTTACTGTTTTGTATTTGATTTTTTTGCAGTAAGGGAAAGCGCAGCGTACCTGGTGTCGCAGAAAAACAAACTCATGTTCCCCTGTGCTTTCTCCCCAATCAAATAACATGGCTTCGTGCTTTGACTCCAAACTCAGGAAAATGTAGAGGGAAATGTCATTGATGCAGTGCATGAGCGAACCGATAAACCTATTTAATTCTAGCAAGTTCATTGACGGTAAGATAATGATTGTGATTCAAACTAATGCTTTAGAGATACTTCTATCCTCTGCTAACTACTGCGGATATTCACCGTCAGGATTTCGCAAAAGCCATTATTTTTTTAAATAAATCCTTGCAACGCCATAATCGACAAAAGTAGCATTTCTGCATGGATTAGATGGTGTGATGCAGTGCAGCTTCTTTCGGTTGCAATTGAAGCGTGTTAACACTGAAAATAATACACACGTTGAATTCCGGTAAGACGTCACAGATCAAACAGTGTTAGGGTTGTAGAATTGTCATTTTATTGTCTAAATACAGTAAGTGTAACAGACAATCCACAGCCATAAATTTGAAATGTAAACAGGTATTAAATGAGGAACGTCAATGTGGTACTAAAACCTTTTTTTTTCTTGGAGGGTTTTTCTTTGTTCCGTTGATTTGGTCGAACCCGAACCAAAATAAACAGTAAATGAGAAACAGAAAAAAAAAAAACATTGTCTGTGGAGAATCCAGTGCAAAACGATTAACACATTTTGATATTAAATTAAATTTCAATTAACACAGCAAGTAAAGTGCTTGGATGAAAGGAGGGCAACGCTGTCGCCAATCCCAGTGAGATCCAAAATACTGATTTAACAATCCAAACTCTTACTGTACTGAACGGAATCAGCGTGGTTTTTGTGGATTTCTGTATTTATTGGTCCAGAGATCCAATGAAGGGCACACCAGATGCCCATTTGTGAACGAAGGCACATAAACGGCACATAAATGATTTCCTTCTAAGTTGTTCATGCGACTCCTGGAGCATCCACTAGGATTGCCGTGTCAGTCGAGGTATTTGTTACATACTGTAACCGTAAAGCTTACTTTTATAAACGTTTTTTTATTATTTTTATTAAAAAAACTACAAAATCAATCACTTTTTT
>NC_056712.1:11117432-11118835 GCF_018831695.1 Puntigrus tetrazona
TGTTTTGCCCATGCGCAAAGGCATGTATAAAGATAATATGAGGCACTCTTGGATAGAAGAGCCTATAAAATAATGCCCCCATTCGGACTTTTTTAAAACATCTAAAACAATTGCTTGTTTATAAATAAAAGACACATCAAGAACAAAATCATTTTAACGTAGTACAATTTTCAGTTTTGCAGTTCAGCCCTGGGCCACGCAAACGATTCTGATTCTTCAGCATGTGATTTCCTGTCTCCTAGTCTTAAGAAAATAAAATACAAAGACACTGACCCTGAATTATTGATCATTGGCATTTTTCCATTGAGCCGATTATCTTGCACAATGAAAATCGATCTATATCGACGACTGCACAAAATACAGCCCGTGCAGTCAGACTACACCAGAAATTATGGCTTCAAGTTTTTAACACTGTCTCTAACATGGTTCGGATTCAGCCATGCTAGAAACACGAGAGAAGTCCTTTTGATTTCTTTTGCATTGACTTGCATCGAGTGTCTCGGCTGCAGCACCTGCCTCTCCGCTGACCGGTGAAGACGTTTATCTTCAGACAGAGGTCATGACGGCAGGCCGCAGCTCAAAGGCCACAAAAACATTGTTAAATATGTGGAATCCACTGGCTCCAGTTAGCATGTAGTGTAAAGGGAGACCTGGCTCACACAAAACTTTCAATTGGCTTCTCCATGTTCTCTTTAACAGACAGAGGGCTCAGGAGGGCCATGTTGACCGCAGTGTCTTTACGACGAATGGAGCTGTCTGAGTGGTCGTCACTTTGGTCCTTGGCAAAGTTAACAAATACCTGATGATTGGAAAGAAGAATATTTAGTAATCACAGCAAGAAAAAAAACCCTAATCAATATGCAGTTATATAATAAATACTATACCAGTTTATGAGATTTAACAGCAGAAGTTATATATATATAAATACATATATATATATTATGTATATAAAATTTGTTTTCAACATGTTCTTTTTTTATTGCGTTTTATTTCGGTTACCATTTATTTCAGTTATGCAAACCTTCGGTTTTAATTAACTATAATAACCTTGTTGTGGTACCATTTCTTTTTGTAGTCTTTAATGAATATTATTCATGTGTCATGTCCCAAAAAGATATTCCACCCAGAAATAAAAATTCCTTCATCATTTACTTATATCTCATGTCATTCCAAATTTGAATGACTTTCTATCCACTGCGAAACACAAATGAGATATTTTGAAGTATGGGGGTAACTGAACAGTCAAGACATGGACAAAAATGCTATGGAAATCAATGGGACGCGAAACTGTTTGGTTACCAACGTTCTTGGAAATATTTTTTGTGTTTAGCAGTAGAGAAATAAAGTTTGATTTGGAATGACATGAGAGAGTCGACTGATTTTTTTTTTTTTTTTTTTTTTTT
>NC_056712.1:11118858-11121337 GCF_018831695.1 Puntigrus tetrazona
ACCCTAATCAGAAATGTGCCACTGGTACTTTAGGGTTTGAAATGCCGCCTCACCTGGTCCAGAGTGGTCTGGGACACAGAGTAGTCCTCTATTCTGAGAAACTCTTTGTTCTTAGCGAGGATGCTAAAGATGTGAGCGAGGGAGGTGAGGGAGGAGGGGAGCTGGTATTGCAGCATGTTTCTGTGTTTTTCCTTCAGGGTGCTTCCTGGTAGTTCGCTCTCAATGAACTTCATCACTGGCTGCAGGTCAGGATCAGGCCCTGCAACCCTCAGAATGATGGTGTACCCATCACCAAATCTGCAGGAAGACGAGAAGTGATGTCACGTACATATAAGCATCAAAACTCTCCTACGCACGCATTATTGCAGTTCAACGATGGCGTTAGCGTGCAGAATGCAACTTGATTTGTTGCTGGTGTTTCTAGTGTATATAGAAGTGACATTTTATGTATATTGCAAAATATGTATATTCTTTTGGGATAGTTTGCTTGTTTCGTTTCTCTGATTGGTAAAGTTTTCTTTGCAGAATCATGGGTAATGTAGTTTTTCCATAAGAATTCCATCTTTACACACGATTTAAAACGGCATACAATATTTTAATATTATAATATGCAATACATATTTTGAAAATATTTACATCTATTTACATGTCCGTGTTTATATTCACACTATATATTAAATATATATCTTTATAAATATATATATATTTTTTACCTGTTCATGTTATGCATTTGTGTATATTTATATATACATAACACATATGTTACATAAAAAAAAGATTAATAATTAAAAAAAGTGATTAATCAATTGACAGCACTAAAACTAACAAATAATTTTAACTAATGGGTTCAACAAAAGCTTGGATGATCAACCTCACAGCTGACAGTAGGCCTGTCTGTAAGTCTTTAAAAAAAAATACCGCAATGGAGAAAATGATTACTATACTATTCATGACCTTACCTGTTCTTCAGGTGCTGGACGCTACCCAGACAGCGGAACCTGCCGTTCACCATGATGGCCATCCTGGTGCACAGCGCTTCACATTCCTCCATACTAAGAGTAAACAGGCCACAGGTTAGTGTGGAAGGAAACAGATTAAATACCGCCCCCTAGTGGCACATGTAAGTCTGAGCTTAACAGAAACGAAAGGTGAACTAAGACGACGTGGAGATTTTAGAGGAAAACAACACTATCATTAATGCTGCTGTCTAGCACTAATGTCCTTGTCTATAACGTGAGCTGACAGTTATTGTTCAGTTTAAGTACACACGATTTGACTGGGGTGAATGTACCTGTGTGAGGTAAGTACGACCGAGCGTCCCTCTTTGATGACGCTGTGGATACAGTTCCACAGTGCTCGGCGTGCTTTGGGGTCCATTCCAGTGGTGGGCTCGTCCTGTAACCAAAAGCACAGCCAGGCTCAGATTCGACCATTGGTTCAATGGGAAGCACACTGATTAGCTCCACGTCTCTTCTTCACACGTGTATCGCACACTCAAGTGAACTGGCTTGCTGACTCGTAAGCCTTCTCACGTGATATTTGTGTAATCAACTCATTATGAGGCCTCTATGAAGGCGAAGGCTAAAGAGTTCAGGGTAAATTAGCTCTGGGGGTGTTACAGTCTTGAACCCCTTATACAACCGGAGCGGGAAACCCAGCTGAGAGAACAACCAAACAGTGGTCATTTGATCCGGTTTGTTGTGTTGTTTTTGTTGATTAGTTTGCAGACATTCGCACTAGGAGGCACAGGACTTCTAGCCAGTTGTGTAAGTGTCTTTGTGTGTATGTGTGTGTGTGTGTTAAAAAAATGCACATACCAGGAAGACCACTGGTGGGGCTCCAATGAGTGATATGGCGGTGGAGAGTTTGCGCATGTTGCCGCCGCTGTAGCTTCCTGCATTCTTGTCCACGTACTTCACGAGCCCCAGTTTACGGATTCCCCACTCTGCAACCTGCCCAAGAGACAAGACATTAGTAAAACGAACAACACTTTAATAGTTACTGGCAGGGTTAATCTCCCAAAACCAAAAATTGTCATTACCACTATTTTTTGTCATTCAGTTTCTTCTTATTTGTTATTTGTTATTACAATAGTACATGATTTTTTCAGTTTTCATACTTTTTGTGTAATTTCTTTAACGTTTAAATCAACATTAGTTGAAGGGTGTATAAATACTTATATATATGACAATAATGGGATTACAGGGAAATGTGATTAATGGTCAAAATGTAAAACATTTATGCACTAAAATGAATTTTATTTGTAATTCACTTTATTGTCAGTGTAAAATATTACTAAAATATAGTATTATATTTATATTTTGCACAATTATTATTTGAATTAAAACTTGTATAAATAGTTGCATTTTATTTTTATTTTGATAAGTTTTTGAATAAACATTATTTTGGCGCAAGCACTTATTTGGCACGTCAAATGTAAAAAGTAAGTCTCATTTAATTTTTTAAAAGCATGTAAAAA
>NC_056712.1:11121437-11121798 GCF_018831695.1 Puntigrus tetrazona
GTGTGTGTGTGTTAAAAAAATGCACATACCAGGAAGACCACTGGTGGGGCTCCAATGAGTGATATGGCGGTGGAGAGTTTGCGCATGTTGCCGCCGCTGTAGCTTCCTGCATTCTTGTCCACGTACTTCACGAGCCCCAGTTTACGGATTCCCCACTCTGCAACCTGCCCAAGAGACAAGACATTAGTAAAACGAACAACACTTTAATAGTTACTGGCAGGGTTAATCTCCCAAAACCAAAAATTGTCATTACCACTATTTTTTGTCATTCAGTTTCTTCTTATTTGTTATTTGTTATTACAATAGTACATGATTTTTTCAGTTTTCATACTTTTTGTGTAATTTCTTTAACGTTTAAATC
>NC_056712.1:11121898-11124341 GCF_018831695.1 Puntigrus tetrazona
ACATTATTTTGGCGCAAGCACTTATTTGGCACGTCAAATGTAAAAAGTAAGTCTCATTTAATTTTTTAAAAGCATGTAAAAAATATTGTATGTGCTGTTAAATATGACATGGACCTGTACGATTTACACAAAAATGAAATTAGATGAAGTTACTATTTAAATGCTTTTTTTAGTTCATCGACTTTGCTCACCTCACAAACTTCCTTCTCGGGTACACCACGCAGGATGGCATAGAACTCCAGGTGTTCCCGTCCTGTCAGAAGATCATTGATGGCATCAAACTGAGGGCAGTAGCCCATGTTCTGATGTACTTCATCTATTTCTCTGAGTATACTGGGGAAAAAAAAGGGCAGCATCATCTTTATAAAAGGCATTCACACTCACAGGATTCTAAGATTGACCTATGACATATGTGCTTATAATAGACCAAGCTGCTATAAGGAAGTATAATCTGTTCTGATGTCATAGCTTCTTGTATTTTACTGTCTTTACCTTTTCCCAGCTAGGAAAGCTTCTCCTTTGGTCACCACAGAGTCTCCAGTCAGCATTTTAAAAGTACTTGTCTTTCCGGCTCCGTTGACACCAAGCAGACCAAAACACTGAAAGAAGAAGGAAACACATCAGTTTGTGGTCTTACAGTAGACGCGACTCATTCAGACGAGGCTGATCATGAGGCAGCTGTCATGAATTACCTCTCCTGGAGGAATGCCAACACACAGACGATCGACGGCAGGCTTCTGTTTCCGCTTGTAAACCTGAAAAAGACAAGGATGACATATTGATGATGGCACCATTTATTTGACAAAATTTAAAATACTAAAGCTGATGTCTGCGATCATCAGCAGAGGATTTCTGCTGACCTTAGTGAGCTGTCTGAGTTCAAGAATGTCTCCCTGTCCAGCTCCATTCATGATCCTCTGCCTCTCTCTGGCCACATCTTCATCCTCCTCTCCGATCGGACTCAACTTGGCACTTAAAGACCTGTGGAAAACGATCAAAATCCATAATTTCATTAGCAGTTCGTATAAATGTAATTTTGTTTCAGAAAGTAATGTTGTAATGTTGCTTACTTGGGTTCAAAGAAGAAACGGTACTGGATGAGGACAGTGATGATGAAGAAAACCACTCCTTCCACAGCCATAGCAAAAAGATTCTTGCCCACCATGTCCCACTCCAATGGAGAACGGAAACGGTTCTCACCTAATGCAAGGTAAGAGAGCATTCAGCATCTGCAATAATGACCCTTGCAGTAGATACAGATCAAGCTAAAGAGGACAAACTCTGAACTTCACTGCTCTTGTTCTTGTAATCTTCATCAAAAAATATAGATTTAAAGTAAAGCAAGTTAATTTTANTACCCTTGCAGTAGATACAGATCAAGCTAAAGAGGACAAACTCTGCTCTTGTTCTTGTAATCTTCATCAAAAAATATAGATTTAAAGTAAAGCAAGTTAATTTTACCAAATCTCTCCAGAGCATCAGCCATGGCCTGATTCTTCACCATGTCAATGAGACCTCGACCCAGGCAGAAATGTGGGAAGATGAGCAAAACGTTCTTCAGGATGTCATTAATTCCACCAATCTCCTGCAGCAGAGGATGAGCGCCATTAGAAATCACAATGTGCGATTGAGAATTACTGCTCAGAAATAGAAAAGAGTAATTCATTTAAGAAGAAAGCAAAAAAAGCAATTTCTTACATTATTTCCAAATAACTCCATGACAAAAGTGGACACGCTGCCATTGATCCCAATGAGAATATTAACACTAGTGAGCACCACGTAAGCTGTGCTGGGGATTTTGAAGAGGAATGAAGCCGGGTACATAAGAGGAGTGATGGACCATCTGAAGACAGAATAAGTATTTATTATCAGGGAAAATACTGTGTGCAAATTGGCAGTGTATTGAGGTCACATGTCAGGCCCCAAGCTATGTAGCTACCACAGTATCATGAGGGTGGGCTCTTTTCACTAAAGAAGATTTCCAGCTTCTGGGCTCTTTTGACTTTGGAAAGTATGGTGTATAATCCCGTATGGGGCCCCAAAAGGGTTTTTACAATAGCTGCAGGACAGCGTATATTATGTATATGAGGGTAGGATTTTTCACTACAGGAAATATAAAGAGGCCCAGTGGGACTCCCAGCAATATATACATTTCACAAAAGACAAGGCCCACAAATTCTGTTCAGAAAATACCTAAATGTATTTTATAATAATTTTTTAAAGTTTATTCTATTTCACATTTTTCATAACAAAATGTACCTTAAAATACTTAGCATTTTTTTCAATTGTATTGCATTTCTTTTAATATTTCTTTAGAAAATATACTCACATTTTATAATTTGATTTTCCCCTTATTTTTAATTCATTTTTATTTAAATATTTAATTTGTAATTTTTCTATTCACATTTTCTCAAAAATGTCCCTAAATGTACTTTATATTTTG
>NC_056712.1:11124441-11124507 GCF_018831695.1 Puntigrus tetrazona
CCCCTCTATGACCACATCTACATGCACATTTTCAGATAAATAGCAGCACATTGTGGTTAAATTATT
>NC_056712.1:11124526-11126056 GCF_018831695.1 Puntigrus tetrazona
TCAGTTTATGATGACAATTGGAAACACACTTCTTAGAAAAGGTTTGGAGTAATTAAGATGCATTAAATTTATTTGATCAAAAATTCAGTAAAAACTGTATTACAAATTTAAATGATCTAAATTTAATTTACTCATGTGATGACAATGCCTCTATGACCACATCTACATGCACATTTTCAGATAAATAGCAGCACATTGTGGTTAAATTATTTATCGATTTGGTCATTGCATTTAATGTTTGATTTACTGAAAGTATTTTCTTAATACACTTTTTTTGAGTATTACAAATCCTAATATTAATATGGATACAATCCAGTCAATTTTTCAGTCAATCAGTTTATGATGACAATTGGAAACACACTTCTTAGAAAAGGTTTGGAGTAATTAAGATGCATTAAATTTATTTGATCAAAAATACAGTAAAAACTGTATTACAAATTTAAATGATCTAAATTTAATTTACTCATGTGATGACAATGCAGTTTTCAACAGCCATAACTCCGGTCTTCACTTGGTCACATGATCAGTTGGTGCCAAATTAAATATTATCCATTATACTCTTTCATAATGGTACTTATAAAAACTTTAATATTGCTGCTCAATAATTTTGTGGAAGCCATGATATATTTTCTTCAGGATTTGTTGATGAATTAAAAGTTCAAAAGTTATAAATGTCCTTACTGTCACTTTTAAACAATTTAGTGCGTCCCTGCTGAATAAAACTCTTAATTTATTTTCTTGCTTATCCCAAACTTTTGAAAAGCAATATATCACGGTTTCCTCCAAAATATTAAGCAGACGTATGAGACTTATGCCCAACAAGCATTAAAGCATTACTACTGCAAACTTTTTACTGGTAGTGTGTACTTCATATTAAGGAAGTAAAATGCCAGTTTATGTTTATTTTAGTACCAAAATGTTCTTGTGCATGTAAATGCTGTCATAATAAATATTACTATGAAAATAGCACAGACCTCGCCAGCTGGGATGCCCACAGATAGCCTCTTCACCGCCTGTACCCTCTTGTTCAGGTTTTGGTACACCTTAGTTAGATGGTTAACCTGCAGAATATCTGCATTCGCATCTCCACGGTCCACACGCAGACGTTCAGCCACCACATCTTCATCTTCATTGGGGCTATAGCTTTGAACAACGTTACTCTTCCGGCAAACTAACCATCTGCAAAGACATACACAAATGCATAAAAAATGTTGCACTACAAAGTACAATTTAACAAAGTAGTTCTGTGCCAGCCGGTTTGAATCCATGGTGCCAGAGCCTCAGGTATACCTGATTTTACGAAGAAGCGTCTTGTTAGCTATCAGACGAAGCGTGAAGCAGATGAAACCCTGCAGGAACATGGAGATGTACATCCAGCCCAGAACATCCATGCTGAAGGGGTTCTTGTAGGCGTCCACTCCAAAAGCGCTCAAGATCTGCACCTGCATATCAACCCGTGCCAACTCCATCAGCCCATTGCCAAAACTGAACTGAGGGAAGACTAGGAATATGTTGCTCATGGTTTGGTAC
>NC_056712.1:11126180-11127662 GCF_018831695.1 Puntigrus tetrazona
AAAAAAAAAAACCCTGTCTGGCTTTATATTAGGTGGTCTTAATTACTATATACTTACATTTAAATGAATTATTTGGTACAAGCAACTTATTATGTACATATATGTTTTTGCATACTACTATATTTTAAAAAATACCTATATGTAGTTACATCTGTAATTAATGTCTGTATTTATTGTACTATATTTATAATTATACTTAACCCAACCTTAAACCCATACCACCAAACCTATCCCTAACTTTACCAGTTAGGGCACAATAAGATATACTACTTTTTTTGTTTGTTTTAATTACTCTTCTCTTACCTGGTCATTCTGGTTGAGCTGACCCAGGAAGTAAATAATGGAAGTGGAGATAATGGTATTGACACTGATGAAAAGATTGATGCAAACATAACCGATAAAGGCCATCTCTGTATCCTTGAATATCGCAGACAGAAGATACATCCAAGGGAAGGTGGAAAAGCTGAAAAGAAACCATGAAATCAATGTGGTAAGTGGCAAGCTACACATCTAAAGAGAAGAATTACAACATAGAAGAAGACAAAAGAGCCATAGTAAGACTTCTGCTTTGAGTTTAGCAAAGAAAGCGAGAATATATTCCACAGTCAAACTAAGAGGCCAGAAGATAAATGAGTTCATCTATTTCCTCTTCGTGAAGCATCCTCTCTCCTCTTCAGCTCCACAGAATGATCTGCTTTTTTATTCATTACTCTTGGTGATTGGGGTGGCGGGGTCAAGGAAGAGGATGTGTTTAAACCGAGGGGGTACCGCATGTGTGTATATGTGCACGTTCCCTGGCCTGTGTGCGTGTATTGTTAGTGTTGGAAAGTCCACACCGCGCAGCTAAACAAAAGCAATTAAGCAGGTTGAAGGGAAAGTGGTGGGATCGCTGTGATGTGTGGTTATTTATGGACTGAGAGCCGGTGAGCTCACAGGCGGATGAATGCAGGCCAGACTGCTGACTTCACACAATGAAGGGCCTCCCAAGCAGCCTGGAGCTCTGACGCCTAAAGACTGACTGTGAGTGGCCTCACTGCTCTCCACAATGCAATTAACTGGGTGACGGAGTGTGTGAAATCGCTTCTTCAGAGCCCAGGCCTTGCAGGAAAGCTTTGAGCAGCTCTCCTCTTTCTAGCAGAGAGCCCGGTGTTTACCTGAAAGCATTAACTAAAACTTCTTCTTTTGCCAATGCTGCGACGTGTAACATTTGCTGAATAATACATTCATGAAGCTCTAGTGCCTTGAGGACCTGTCAGCTTTGAGATGTTCTAATGAGACGTCTGTCTTGTGACAGGAAAATCTCTGGTGGTAAAGGGACTCTAATGTATGCTGACCCAAATAGCACCAGCAGAAGTGTGACCGCGCCGAGGTTCTGCCTCTCTGTGAATGCTGGGAGCTGGAACGCTGCTATCATTGCCACCGAGAGAATCACTGGTACCATGTAAAGAGCCTGCAATGACATAGAAAAGACCTCATAATTAT
>NC_056712.1:11127730-11129618 GCF_018831695.1 Puntigrus tetrazona
ATATTTCATGATTCGTGAGTTTTGGATTTTTTTTTAAACAATACAATAGATTCCAAAGGCTGAAATGTTTAAACTTGTACTGAAGTACCATATCATAGAAAAAGTTGATGATCCAGTAGAAAGGTTCGCTGATGCCAGAGATCTGCTGGAGCCTCTTGGAGCCTGTGTGATGTTCCTGAACCTCATAGATGACAAAGCTGGCAGTCATGATGGAGTAGCCAGTGAGGACACAGAGAGCAACCAGGATGCTGACTAAACCACCCACCCTTGAGAAGACGAAAAGAAAATAAAGGGTAAGTATTGTAATTTCTTAATTTTTAGCTCATCAAAGTTGCATTTATTTGATTCGAACTACAATGAAAACTGTAACATATTATTAATACTGTAACTCCTTCTGTTTTAATATATTTAATAATTTAATAATGTGATAGCATTACTCCAATCTTCAGTGTCACATCTTTCACAAAACATTCCAATATTCCAATGTGTCTTGTGAGAACCATAATACGTTTTAATTAGTGCTGTATAATTGTGTTTGTATTTACATAATAAATATACACAGTACACACATGTTCTGTAAACAAAAAGCTATTTTTCTGTCACTTTCTAAATCTGAATGGTTGAGCGGTTTAAATATTTAAATGGTTGAGTATATTTATTACATGCACTAATAAATTGTTCACATAAAAAATCTGAAATGTTTAATAATAGACTAAACTGGTACATATCTGTGCACTTTCAACATGCATTAACTAGCAGAGCAGAAGATGTTCTGCGGCAGTGGTCAAGTGCAGTGAAAGACATTTTAAATGCATGTCATGCTGTCTTTCCTTTACAATACAAACTGAACTTGAAATTTCCTACAGTCTCTCAGATGAGCTTAACACTGTTCTTCGGTCAAGCTCAATGCACTTACAGCGGCACCAGACACAGTGAAGAGAAAAGATGAAAGCCATAAGAATTAAGATCTCTCTATCTGTGAGAATTGTGTAAGACAGAGGCAGAGACGATCAAGAGTTCAGTCTCAGCAGGACTCTTCTTCTTCTACCAGACACCAGCTGAGCTTTGCCTTTAATGCTGCCCCTCTGTATCCCATCTCTGCCCTCAACAACTGTGCCTCCAAAAAAAAAAAAAATACTCAGAATGGAGGACAAATAAGAACGAACTGATCTTGGGGAAAGACAGAAGACCCATACCACAGAGAGTTGAGCCTGAATGAAAAAGCCAAAATCGCTTTATATTCAGATAAGAAGGACTCAGTTGGTTGATCAATGACGTCAAAAGATAAGAAACTAGATCGTACTGCTTCTCTACATCTTTAGACATTTCTAGACAATTTTTGGACCTTTGTTTTGCAGCCTTTTTAGATTGCCTTTCTCATTTTGTAGAACTTATCATTACTTGATGCAAGTGAAGACCTATTTTAGCTTTCATTCCTAAAAACAATAGCTTATTTAATTACATTCAGTCAGCAGTTAAAATGGCGTTAAACTATGGTTAAAACACTTTAGATCGATTTGGTCCTAACTAAGATAAAACAAATGTATGATTAAAAAATATGGCTACCATCAGACAATGAGATTTCATCAGCTATGAGACAAAGTAAGCAATCGCTCATTAAAATATGTAACTGAAACATAATATTTTACAATTTTGAGTGCTACAGGGATGACGTAATTTTGTAGAAAGGCTCCCTTGAAAAAGGTTTTTGGATTAGTGCAGATAATAAGCTCTCTTACATGTTTGGTTCATTAGTATCATCTTCACAAATAAACACAACTTCTGTAAATTCTGGAGCCAAAACACATAGATAAGTGTAAACGGTTATATGTCTTTAATATCATCAACACTAAGTTTCCAACAAATCTTTAATCAAGTTGGCGGGAAG
>NC_056712.1:11129718-11132760 GCF_018831695.1 Puntigrus tetrazona
AAGGTTTTTGGATTAGTGCAGATAATAAGCTCTCTTACATGTTTGGTTCATTAGTATCATCTTCACAAATAAACACAACTTCTGTAAATTCTGGAGCCAAAACACATAGATAAGTGTAAACGGTATATGTCTTTAATATCATCAACACTAAGTTTCCAACAAATCTTTAATCAAGTTGGCGGGAAGGTTTGAGAATTTACAAGAGCACGAGTAAAAAAAACGGTAAAAACAGACAGTAGTGAGTAGAATATTTTTGTTCTGCATAATGTTGTTTAAAGCTCACAACAGTCTCATTTAGCCACTTGTCAGCAACTGCATTTTACATATAAGCTTTACAAATCCTGAGTGGGGTTTTACTGATGTATATATGTTGTTGAATAAAATAGGAAAATATTTTGAGCTTGGGTTAACCTTAGACCTTATTTCAGCCATTTAACTTCAAAATGCGAAGTCGATTCTGGGATTCAGGACTCTTTCCTGCAGCACTCTATTTGTAGTTGAAACAGCTGCCTGAGGCTGTTACCAACATGGCCACCAAGTGCTTGACTTGCCTTAAAGGGACTTTGCTTTTGATATAAGTATCTGTTATACAAATACATTACTCTGTTACTCAGAGGCTTTCTTGAGTAGCCAACCTACTATTCTTCCTTTTCCTGCCTTCTCTACATGTTGCCTCCCCTCTCAAGAAACCCCTTTCTCGAGTCTAAGTAGCAGACGTCAAGCCAGACTCATCCCAGCTGCGAGAACGAAACAACTGCGCTCATTTTACAGAGCGTGTCTTTCAAATTTAGGCACGGTTGAAATTGCCCACAGTGTTCAAAATATAAGCATGTTTGGGTGGCGACGTTGAATCAATTAACCTCTGAACCACCTTCAGAGTAAACACACATTATATTGGGTTAGTAATCAATAAGCCAAGCTCAGGAAAAAATCAAAGAGGAGTAAATACAGGAGTCAAATTACATTAGTTCAAGTGCTCCACTAGAATGAAAATGTCAGAGCAATGTTTGCATATCTTATCTAAAGCCCATCATTTGGCTGATTGCTTTCTTTTCCCCACCACTGGGTCTGTGATTTTTTACCGGCCATACTAATATGCTCAGTCTGTATTTGGTCCCACAGAGTACTTTATCTGCTTTAGCTGCCAGACAGAAGGACGTGCAAGCATGCATGGATGTGTGTGTGTGTCTTTGTGTGTGTTCTTACATGACATCCTCATCTTGCACTTGGCCAGGGTAAGGGTGGCTGGATATGGAGATGGCTGTAAAAAGAGATTTCAGCATATGAGAAATATATACACTTGCCTAGAAAACACGTGACGGGCGATCTGCCCCTCCCATGAACCTTTTCTGAATTTATGCTCTGTTTTGCCCTGAATTACTTCACCGGCTACATTTGAATGAGTGCATCCCCCCTTTCCATTATTGACTGGTGGGATTGCATTAATCTTGCCTGGAGGCGGACAGTGAATCTTAGCCACTGGGCCAGTCTGGCAGTGTTGAAATAAGACCAGCTCTATTCCTTCATTTCAGTTCTCAGCACCTCTAATTAGCATTCAGACTGCTTTGCCTTATGATTGGAGACCGAAAAGACACACTGCCCTCTTTCTAAGGGTAGTGGTATTACATTATTTTCAGCCTTACAGTGCAAGGATTATATTTCAGAGCAGTGTTGGGTGTAATGCTTTACTGTAATTAAATGACATATCCACTGAAAAAATAAAGTAAAGGATTTCTGATCATTTTTAGGCAATTCATTTACAGTTACTTATAAAGTAAGCATTCAATTATTTTCTAAATTGTATCTACAGATAAAATTGAATGCAGAGTCTTTAACCCTCTATGCATTCACTTTCAGTTTTCCCTGGTTCACAGAGAAACCATACAGATAAGACTAAAATCTATTTATTCTAACAAGAAGACAAGAAGAAACTAGCTGTGTTCTTTGCAGTCAGTTATACGGTCTCTTCCTGTCTAAGTGGGCGGCTCTTGCTCAGAATAAGCTGCTAAGTGGATTAGACCTTACACAGCAAGTCAAAACTTTAGATATGCAAGTCTAAGTGCACATTAACTCAAGCTAACCTAACACTTTTCATCTGTTACACAATGTGAAAAATATTAAATACACCCTACCATTTAAAAGTCTGGGGTAGGTATGATTTTTCAAATGCTTTTAAAAGGAGTCCTTTATGCTCTCCTAGGCTGCATTTATTTGATTAACAATAAAGTATTACCAGTAATATTGTGAAATATTATTACAAATGAAAATTACTATACAGTAACTATAAAAAATAACTATAACTTTTATATATTTAAAATTTGAATGCATTTGTGTAATGGGGAAGCTAAATGTTTGGAAGCCATTACACCAGTCTTCAATCGCATTAAGATACTGATTTGATGCTCAAAAACATTTGTCCTTAATATTGAAAATATTGAAAACAGCTGTACTGCACAATATTTTGTGGACCATTTTGTTTTATTTCCAGGATTCTTTGATAGCTAGAAAGTTCAAAAGAACAACACTTATTTGAAATAGAAATAATTCTCAATATAAATACTTTATCAATGTAATGGATATTTCTTGAATGTATTATTTCTTTAAACAAATTGCATTACTGACTCCAAATTTTGAATAGCAGTGTATGTGAAATGTTATATAACTGTGCACTGTGCACAAAATCTAGTTTTATAGAATCTGCAAAACTATAAAGTATTAGAAAGAGATTTGACTAACTATATTGTTGTCTTTTTTCTGGTGGCAGACTGGATCTCAGGATAAAGTTGTTAAGGCTGTTGAGGTAGGCAGGCATGGTGTGGTGACCTTCTGGATTATACCAAACCTGTACAAACACAAATATTAATACAATGTACAATTCCTTTATAATCACTTTGTAAAGGCTACAATCCAAAAATGTACCAAGCTGCGTGAAAACTAACAACTAACTTGTACTTAGGCTCAACTATTTTTTTGGTACAGAATGAAATCTTTCTCCTGCTTCATTTGCCATCTTTTTTAAGTTTTTTTTTTTTTTTTTTACCA
>NC_056712.1:11132860-11135787 GCF_018831695.1 Puntigrus tetrazona
TATGTGTGTGTGTGTGTTTAATTGAAATATATTAACATACTGAAAGACAAGTAATACATCTTTTGTTGTTAGTAGCATTTTACTTAAATAATTTTGTTCAAATAACTTCCTTGCGGACCCCAGGCCTCTGTTTGACATCCATTGTTTTAGACTGACAAAACCATTTTGACAGTTTCTTTCTTTTGAACTTTCTTAATGAATCTTTTTGTCTACATGTGGGTTGTTTGAAATGAAGATGCTATCGTTTCAAAGAAGAAGGACAGGATGTGGCTTTCATCCAGAATAGTTTTACTCTCTTTTCAGTGACGTCAGGATTTGCGTTTCACTCAAAGTGAGCCCTGACACCTCAGAAAGAAAATTCATAGTTTTACTCTGCTACTTGTCCCATGGGTTTAAGAATATCTGTCTTAGTACAGCTCATCCTGAACGCTTCCTCATTCCTGTCAGTGGCGGTTTAAGCAAAGTCTTGTGCAATCCCATCATCCAGTGTAGCCAAGCATAGACAATGAAAATATAATAATAATGCTACAAGTGAAATCAAAACATGACAATTTCTGCCGAAGTGTTAGTAGTTATATCATTTCGAGAGCTCCATTTCCTGTTTGGTTTACTGTGGAAGTGTTTGTGGGTTTACAGATCTGGCTTTGAGGACAGAGCAGCAGATGGGGGGCAATCCCCATCTTTCAGGGCTGTTCTCATGGCATTAGCATTGACGACACTATGGAGATATCTGACTAATTCAGTTACACAGACCCAGAAATACATTTTGAGTAAATTACACATGGGTGGAAATTTTTTTTTTCTCTGTTTTCTCAGAATTCAATCAAAAATTTGTTAGGAATTTATAGGAATTCAGTTGCAAAAGTACCTCAAAAAAAAGAAAGAGAAGGGAATTCAAAAAAGCCTTTGGAAAGTTGAGGAAATTCAGACATAATCAGGCTTGATGTCAGAACGTGATTATGCCTGAACCTGCATTTCTCAGGATTTGACATGAGTGGCAGCACTGAGCTGGTATTCTGG
This sequence comes from Puntigrus tetrazona, assembly GCF_018831695.1. NCBI lineage: Eukaryota > Metazoa > Chordata > Actinopteri > Cypriniformes > Cyprinidae > Puntigrus > Puntigrus tetrazona. Next base: position 11,133,881 of record NC_056712.1, read on the forward strand.
GGGCTTTCCTCTGTTTTTTTTTCACCGCTTTACTTCCTGGAAGTAACGCAAGCAAGTCAGCCAGACAGGAGGGAGGCAGAGTAAAAAAAAAACTGGTGCACATATCCTTGTTCTGACACTGAAAGTGAAACGGATTCTTTGTGTAAATCTGAGAGCCTTTTTCTCCGCGTTTAGTTTGTCAGGTAGGCTAAGTGTACTCATTCTTATATGCTGTCGGGAAACAACTGGGGAAATTAAAATCAACTGTAGGGGTTTGTAGCTCAGATGATGTGATACAGTCAGCATGACCGTATTAGAACACCTTACCTCTTGGGTTTTTTGGAGTTCTAGGTTTGTCTCTGTGTGAAACGGTCTCAGTAAGAGCGTCTCTGTTTCTTCTACATTACAGGATGGATGATGCACAGTATTCCCTGAAGTTTAACAATGAGGTGAGCCACATGCTGTCAGCATTACTGCTGTAGTTTGCTATCTTAAAACGGATTTAGCGTGACGAATTGTAGATTTCTTTCGGGGGTTGGGGGGGTTGCACAATATATTGTTACCATATTGCTTATCTCTCATATTAGCTGATATTGCATATTTAATTTTAACGCTCGTTTCTCATATTTTTACATTTAGACTACCATTACAAAACAAGGACATTTTAATGTTAGTTTTTAAAAATGTAGTAGCACTGTTACATTTTGAAATCTGTAAAAATTAAATGTATGACTACACTGTACATTATAATGTTGCGATGCTTAAATTCACTTGTAGTATGTTATTTTTAATACATTTATTTAAACCAAACTGTCTTCGTTTTATATCAGGGCATATTCTTAGTTAAGCCAAAAATACTGATTCACGTATTGGTAATGGACGATTTTTATAATTGGTGCAACCTTAATTTTAATACTCATGCACGTTGCGATCTGTGCTAAAAGTTTGGGTTGAAAACACACATAAATATATAAAAATATCAACACTTTGTACATGGCATCTTGTTTCACTAGTTTATGGTGGACCTTCCATATCTGCATGAACCTTTTGAGGTGAAGCCTGAACCCTTTGTGCCAGAGACAGGTAAGTTGGCAATGTCTGTGTATATATTTAATCGTGTTTTTCAATTGTGTTTTTTTTATCTTTTGAAAATAAGGATTAACTGTATATGATCTAATCTTTATTCCAGTTCATGGGCCTTACCTACAGATAATTGAGGAGCCAAAGCAGGTACAGAAGTCGTATTTTCTTCCTTATTATATTTTATTGTATTGCTGGTTTTATTTGATTAATTTCCATTATATTTGACAATACTCATAACTAATTTTTGCACATATTTGTAATGTGTTGCACTGAATGTGCAGGCAATGTGGGATAATTCCAGAACATATACACTGGAATTCCCCAAAAACAGGGTTTTATAAGTAAGGTGTTCTACCTCATATGAATAGCACATTATGCGTGCGTTTACAGAGAGGCTTCAGATTTCGTTATGAATGTGAGGGCCCATCCCATGGTGGTCTGCCAGGGGCCTCCAGTGAAAGGAACAGAAGGACGTATCCCACAGTTAAGGTGGGTTATGCCACATGTAAATGTAGCAATGAAGTTTTAAAATTAACAGTACATTCATAAATGCACACCTTTCTTTCTCTACAGGTGTCAAACTACATGGGTCACGCTCGCGTAGAGGTTCAGCTTGTGACGCACACAGACCCTCCACGTGTTCATGCGCATAGCCTTGTGGGTCGCCATTGTAATGACAATGGGATATGCACCATTGATGTCGGGCCTAATGATCTCACAGCACAGTGAGTGAACACGATTACTGTTAATCAAGCTCATATGATCTCTTTCTTTGTTATTATGATTAAAGTAAATTGCTTAAGGCATCATCATGTGACACTTGTGGCTTTTGAGTGATGTTTGTG
>NC_056712.1:11135887-11137635 GCF_018831695.1 Puntigrus tetrazona
ATGATTACCTAATGATTCATAGCGTGCATATATGATAAAGTGTCATCTGGTTTTTATTCTAAGCAACAGCACTACATGATACATGCAACGATAACAGCTCCTAATTAATGTTCGCTTAAAATTGTTTTACAGTTTCCCTAACCTAGGCATTTTGCACGTGACAAAGAAGAACGTAAGCAAAGTTTTGGAAGAGAGGATGATTGAGGCCTACAGGATGGGCTATAACTACGGCATATCCATCCATCCCGAGATAGATGCTCTTCAGGGAGAGGTCCGCGTTCCCAGAGAACTCGCAGGTAGGAGAAGTGTGCGTGAGATTTTCCTGACAGATACTGTCACCGTTTAGGATATCCATTCATTTTTCTGCTGGCCAAGTCAGGCTGCTAGGTATTTGTTTGCCCTTCCGATGGCACGCAATGGGATGCCTTACTATTGGTCTGTAATTATTAAGCCATCCTTATCGTCGAGCCCTGATGAGTTTACGGTCATTATAACTTAAAGATTGAAGATGTTAACCGATAGGTTGTTGGTTCAAACAAGGAGCAATCACTTTTCACTTTTTGCCAATACAGTTTGGTCCATGGGCTCGAAAACGTACCGCAAATCAATATGGATACAATTCTCCTGCTGATCTAAGAACGCTTTGGTCAACAGAAAGCTTTAAGAGAAAGCTTGACATTTTAACCATGTGTTCCTGTATCGTAGACGCTGAGAGGAACCTGATTAGCAGTTCATCGGTTCATCAGTCGAAGGAGATGGATCTGAGCGTTGTACGGCTCATGTTCACAGCCTTCCTGCCCGACAGTGATGGAGGGTTCTCCCGCAGACTTGAACCGGTTATTTCAGACCCCATCTTTGACAGCAGTGAGTATCATCCTCCTTGATGGTCAAAGCATTCATAGGAGTGTTATTTCAGTGTCATTTATATGCTAATATAGGTTTTATTAACATTTTTATATTCTTAGATTTTTTTGTTAAGTAACGAAATGGGTTCAGTTATAGTTACAGTGTTTAGTTGTAGTTGAAAAATTCAAAATTCGGAGGAAACTGCCATGACTCAGAAGATGAGAAGTGATTGTTAACAGAGTAGCTACATGATTTGGAGTTTTGTCGCTAATTATGGATTTCTATCTTCTATTTCTCTCGCTCGTATTCTTACTCGCTGACAGAGAACTGTCTGTTATTGCTTCCTCTTTGAAACTAGGCCTACACTTTCGATTTCCCCTCCCTTTTCTAATAACCTCTGTTTCCATTTCTGCCTCTCTTCTCAGCACTGTCATAGTACATGTTGGTAAAACGAGACTGCTACAGAAAGGAAAGGGAAAATGAGGAAACTCCACAAAAGTGAAAAACAAAAAGACTTGTTTCATTCCTAATGCCTTTGTCTCTCTGGATTTTTAGAAGCCCCGAACGCCTCCAATCTGAAGATCGTGCGGATGGATCGGACCGCTGGCTGTGTGACGGGAGGAGAGGAGGTTTATCTGCTGTGTGACAAAGTCCAGAAAGGTCAGAAAGCAATGTCATAACAGTCACGGCATGCTCTGCCTGTCTGCTACTGCTGAACAGAATTAAGGACGTGCTGTAAGTGAACAGCATCAATTTTCCAATGCTGCTCTGAAATAAAAGGACATATTAAAGGGTCCTTCGGAAATTACTATGGTTGTGATATCACAACCATAATGGCATTAACAATAACATACACATTTCTAGATTTACAGATCATTCGTATATTGTAGAAACTTTCTATG
>NC_056712.1:11137747-11139670 GCF_018831695.1 Puntigrus tetrazona
AGAAGCCGGAACTCGACGCTCAGTGAGTCACTTACTTACGTTAGCATTTTAAAACTAAAAAAAAAAAATTGGGGGTTAACTATTCCTTTTAAATTAGAACTTAAGAGTCAGAAAGGGAACTAAATAGTGACTGTTTTGGTACAAGAATTGTTTATTTCAGGAGAAAAAGCAATAATGGTTTAGATGATTTAAAGATCAGGAAATCTTTTCTGAATGAAGCCACCTTTGAACATTATACAGCTGATAAGCCACCTTGCTCTTGTGGTAGATGCTGGACACGCATTTCCACTCTTAAAGGAAGTTTTCACTGCAGTTTTCCAGCTATAGGGAATTCCCCTTTTCGTATGCAAATTATGCGGCCAACGAAAGCTCACTAAAATACATATGTTTTGCTGGCTCGCCATTTCTCTTATCTCGTGTCGTTTTCTCCTCCCTTCACTCACACTGAAAACTGGATTTTTATGGGCATGTAGGACAAATACATGAAGTTGAAATACAAAAGGATCGTTATTCCTCCGAGTGACATTTACAGCAAGCTCCTGGATGTTTTAAAAAAGAGGAATAAGATTCATAGCATAGTTTCTTTTGTTATATTGCGATAAATTGCAACTCATTAAACGACATTCATATAAGCGTGAATCATATAGCGATGATATATTGAATTATTTGGCATCACGGTATATACCAGGGTGTTTCCATCTGGTACCTAGACTGGACATGTGTCCATAATATGGATATCAGATGCGTCATTAAATGAAGTTTATACTGTGGTAAATCATGACTTTTGTGGAGTTTACGAAGTCTTTCATGCTGAAGACTGATATTCAGATTGTGCTCTGTGCATGTGTGTGGTGACAATGATTTCCTCTTTCTTTCCCCACTGGTTCTCAATAATTACATTTTCCTCATACTATAAGTGATGTCATTGTTTGTTTTTGGTGTTGTGACAGATGATATCCAGGTGCGGTTTTATGAAGATGATGAGTCAGGTCTAACCTGGGAGGCCTTCGGGGATTTCTCCCCCACCGACGTCCACAGACAGGTCAGCACACGAACTTGTCTGCCGCCACATATACGGCCACACTGTGCTTCTGCATCCGCATTTGACCCTGCTGCTCGAAACACCAATCCTTCATGTTCAGTGACTTGCTTTCTGATTTAATGATCTCTGTTCTATTTTCTTATGGATAGTTCTGTTGGTAAAAGCACAGCTACTGGGGATTTATTAAGTCAACGTGAAATCAAAACTGACCCTGTTTACTTTCTTCAGAAGCTATCTTTTACACTTTTTTGAAAGAAGTCTCTTGTGTTTACCAAAGCTACATTTATTTGATTGAAATAGAATACAGACAGTAATAATGTGAATTTTTATTCACAGTTTAAATAATTGATTTCTGTTTAAATATGTGTAACATGAACTTTTAGAAATTATTCTAGTACGCTGATTTGCTTTTCAAGAAACATTTCTTATCGTTACCACTGTTGAAAACTGTTCTTCTTAATGTTTTTGTGGAAACTGTAATGCTAATTCTGGCAGAATGTTTGATGAATAGAACGTTTAAAGAAACACCATTAATTTGAAATAGAAATACTTTGTAACATCATAAATGCCTTTTGAAATGCCTCTTGAAAAAAAAAAATCTTGACATCTTGACCTTAGATGACTGTGGGGGAAAAAAAATGTTCTGGTGGAATGAATAATACACGTTTTAATTTCATCCTTTAGTTTGCCATTGTCTTCAAGACGCCTAAATATCGGGACCTGAACCTCCAGAAGCCTATCTCTGTGTTTGTGCAGCTAAAAAGAAAGTCAGACAATGAAACGAGCGAACCTAAGCCTTTCACCTACCATCCACAGATTATAGGTAGAGTCTTTAAGCAACTCCATAAGCTTTGATTGCAACTCTGAAATATATATATATA
>NC_056712.1:11139770-11140570 GCF_018831695.1 Puntigrus tetrazona
TTTTTTTTTTTTTTTTTTTACCTTTTTAACATGATGATGATTTTTGCCACTGCAGATTGAGACTATTGAACTTCCAATGGATCCAAAGACAAATAAGAGGAGAGGCTTTGTCTTCATTACTTTCAAGGAGGAAGAGCCCGTCAAGAAAGTTGTAGAAAAGAAATATCACAACGTCAGCGGAACCAAGGACACAAATGGAAAAGAAGGCCTTGTGAGTGTTACCAGTGTGAAGTTTTGCTTGAATTTACAGATAGATGTGAAAAATCCTCAGGGTTGTTGTTTGACATTGTGTTATGATACCAGTCACTCATTTATTAATGCCTCCTTTTTCTCCTCCCCAGTGCGAGATTAAGATTGCACAGCCAAAAGAAGTGTACCAGCAGCAGCAGTACGGGGGTCGTTTTGGAGGAAGAGGAAGGGGGCGTGGAGGTTAGAGCCACTGCATGCTTCTCTCCCGTTGGACCTCTCAAACTATAGGCTGCGCAAAGTTTACCTAGATAATGACCGCGTACTCGTCAAACGTACNACACATGCGGCTCTAAAAAAGATCATATTCAGCCAAGTCTGTGACGGTAAAGCTGCCGCAGTTACGAATCGAGTTCATTCTGGTGGTATATGTAGCTCTACAGAAAGTGGTATTTATGATTGAGGCGAGGCTGGTTTAAATATACAGCTGAATCTGACTTTCTGATAACTTCATAGAATTAGAAATTTTGGGTCATAATTTATTACTGCGGTCACACAGACATTTTAATCTAATTCCTCTTGCGTGTAAGTCTTCAGATGTAATCTCTTAAAAG
>NC_056712.1:11140662-11144853 GCF_018831695.1 Puntigrus tetrazona
TTGGCTGATCTCAGATCTGATTAATCTAAATCCGTTCTAATGCCCCACAGAGATTGAGTAGAGACCAATCGCTTTACGGTTTTACTAGTTGCTTACCGATATCAGTGTGTTACCGTGTCATGATGGTTAAAAACGGTTTGGTTTTTGTTTTATAGGCCAGGGTCAGAACTGGAATCAGGGCTACAATAACTACTGGAATCAAGGCTACGGTAACCAAGGCTATGGCTATGGCGGTCAGCAAGGTTATGGTGGATACGGAGGCTATGGCAACTACGATTACTCGGGTGGATACTACGGCTACGGCGGCGGATATGACTACAGTAAGCACTGATTGTCCTTGGGGCTTCCTCCCCACCCCCGTCAGGTTCTTGTGAATGCGAGGGACTCAAGTTCCTTTCTCTGCTTTTTTCTTACCCCCCTAGACCAGGGCAATACAAGCTATGGAAAAACTCCAAGACGTGGGGCTCACCAGAGTAGCTACAAGCCATACTGATCATGTGTAGTGCAGGTATGAATTTTAATTTTTTTTATTTTTATCTCCTACCACTCATGGTAAGGTTAATTTGGTTGTGTTGCTCCATTACCAGTTCATTTCCATTTACCCAGCCGAACTATAAAGCAGATAGAGATCCATTTGGGGGTGGGTTTATGTGGTCCAGTAGGGTTGTAGCAGTAGATCATGATAGGCCCCCATCTCTTCACCTCATTTATTTTTCACCGTTTACATNTCTCTCTCTCTCTCTCTCTTTCTTTTAAAGGTCGTAAAGCTACCGAGCAGGAACCAGCGGTCTGGTCACAGTGAACATTGGGGTCTTTTACTTTTGGAAGTTGGCAGAATCTGGACTTCTGCTTCATTTTGTACAGAAAACATAAGGAATTGGGGGGCGCAAATGTCACTTCTCACATTTTTGTTTTATAATTTTTTTTTTTTTTTTTTTTTTTTCTTGTTGTGTCCTTTTACATTTCCAGAGATGGAAGTGTTATTTTTTTACTGTACTTTTTGGTACCTTTTTGAATCTAATGTTATTGTATGGTTGTATTTTACATCATGGCTGTGTCTATTACATCTAGGCTCAGAGCTCTCAAAATGCTTTCAAAATAAACAGTTTGTTAATTTTTCTTTAGTGTTTCTAGACTTTTTTTTTTTTCTCCCCTCCTGTCACCTGTGCTCTGTGTTAAAGTTGCATGGCTTCAAGGTGAGATAAAAAGGGATTTCCTTACGATTGTAAGCTTGTCCATTTGAAATCTGTTAGTGGCAAGTCTTGGTGACTTCATTTGTTTTTTTTGTTTTGTTTTTTTTGCTTTTGGTTTTCCCTCTACTGCTTTTAAGGAGATTTCCTCCCATCTTGTTAGATATTTAAGAGTGGCTTTAATAGTGATTCAACTATACCTCAAAACATACACAGGTAACTGTAACAAGATTCTTTCTCGAAACACTGGATACACATTCTTCCAGTGTCTTGGACAAATTTCAAGAAATAAACTTGATTTTTAAGATGTCTATTGTCTAAGTATTTTGTCTAAATATTTGTCTTTCTGAACCAACAAGCCCTAGTTTTCATTTAAAGAATTTGGAGTGCTCATCTGAAAGAGATACCGCTTAGATTTAATATTGCTGTACAAAGTGAAAACTGTTATTAGCCGGTTTGTGTCTGAAGCTTTATGGTAATCATTTGTTTTGGAGCACTGCCTAAATGGACATGCAAGGATAAAGCTTCTTGATCCAAGCGTAACCTATCATGGTATTATAAAGAGAAGTTACATGCATCTTTCACTTCTGCTTTAGTTTAAACTTGATTCTATTTAAAGAAACCGCAAGCTTTTCACAATTGTGTCTTTTTTTCTTTCCCTGAGGTGATATATATGCAGAGGATGGAGTGAGTGTTAAAGAGAGTTAAACAAACATGTGTTGTTATAGCATCTACCAGCAGAGGCCGTGCTAACTAGCTTAACCTATAGGTACTTGTGTACAAGACAAACATTGCTGTTCATTTCAATTAGTTGTTTGTTTTTTCNGCAGAGGCCGTGCTAACTAGCTTAACCTATAGGTACTTGTGTACAAGACAAACATTGCTGTTCGTTTCAATTAGGTGTTTGTTTTTTCCCTAGTAGTACAATTAAGAATTTGTAATTGATTTAAGATGACAGATACATAAAATGTACATTTCAATAAATGCTGTATTGGAGTAAATAAGCATTAAGTGTTTCTTGTGCGTCAGATCAATATTTTAAGGATCATGCAAGTTTGAAATAATGACGCTGAAAATTCAGCTTTTTAATCAATTTAAAAGTTTTATAATCTAATGTTATCAAGTAAATGCAGTCTTAAAAGACTCCAAGTCTGTCACAAAGGAAATACAACTGTAGCAATTTGCAAGTACTATATTAGTTTAAAATATACTTCAGATCAATTGACAATTTTTTCATATTTTATTTCATCAAATAATAAAACCTGAGGAAATCCAGGCAAATGAAACACCAGGAAAACCCTGAGGGCACACAATGGTGTACATTTATGTTCTGATGTGCTTTTTTTCAGGTGAAACACCAAACTTATGCGACAGATTCATTTGGCATATAGTAGGTCTTTACCATTCAACAATGTTTGTGGAGATATAAAGTTCAGAAATTAGAGNTTAAAAAAAAAAAAAAAAAAAAAAAAGTAGAAAGTACCATATGTACAATAAAGAACTTTAAAACACTGTCATGTGTCAAAGAATCATGTTTTTTGTCTTTCTGGTAAACACCTAACAAATACTTTTAAACAAAAGAATAAAAGACACCCTTTGGGTGTTTAGCTCATTAAAAAGCCCCGTAATCTGTTGAATATGTAATGTCCGCTGATCGTGGATTAAGCAGCAACATCCTGACAGATATAATAGAGTATTCTCCACAGGAGGTAGAATCAAATGTCCATTTCAAACTGGTTGTCATCAGCTAAAAGAAAAGAAACAAAAAAAATAAAAAGTTGATTAGAGTGTTTCTTTGAGCCCATTCCCACAAAAAAACTCAGTTTTATAAACTTGCAAAATAAACTCAGAGAAACCTGGGGGCTTAAAGTTTCCTGGAAATGTTAAAAATCACAGAACAGGTTTCTTTTTTTCCTTCTGGAATAGACGACAGCTTTACCTGTCAGATCCTTCTCCTCCTCCAACTCCTCTTTGAGCTCCTGCAGTTTGGACATTGGATGGTGTGAAGGAATGGTCACCCCAGGAATCTGGGGCAAACAACAGGGTGGGGTCCGGGCAATGGGAGAGTTCCTGCAGTCCAGGAGGAACTTTCTGTCATAAATGATCCGGGTTCCTGGAGGAGGGATAGGACATGCATTACAGCGACCAATCAAAACATATTTACATTCTACGCTGCAGGGCACAATTTTTTTGGGTCCCAGCCAAATGTTTCCAAACTCAAAAACAGACGATAAAAATGCGCCTCTGAAGGGCATTTCTTGGACAGCAATTCTAATCTATTTAACAAAACAAAAAGTAACTCAATGTGCCACTTAACTACGCTATCAGGCTGTAAACAAAAACTGAAACGCGTGACATTTTGCATGTGAAAGGAAACACTCGAGCTCCCACAATGAAAAACGGGGTGAACTGAATTGCAGGACTCAGCGCCTCCCATTTTAGTTCTAGGAAATTTGAGCACATCTGCATGTGAGCAAGCAGAGCCGAGACACGAGGGCGCTGCGATGCAGCAGGTGAACGTGTTGTGAACAAACTTGTGGAGCTCCACTATAGCCCTGTACAGGCTTGTTCTGACTGCTATCAAACGTAGCGCTATCTCCGCTGAAGCTGCACTGTACCCAACAGTCCTACCAGTGGCTGAAAAACATGTTATGCAATCTTTTGCTATTTAGTTCAGTGCGTTCTGGACAAAAGAGGGCCGAGAGAGAAGGGGGAGGGGCAGGGTGTGGACGGAGCTGGTGACAGGGGTTGGACGAACAGCGGTCTCAACTGTGAGCTGCTCTGGTCAGAGGAATGCAGACCAACCCAACACTTTCAGCAGGACTTTGTTCCGCGGAGGCACGTTTTGTTCCTTCATTGCTCGCCAGCTTCTTAGGATTCAAGATAGTGGAGGGTTTTGTTTTGTTTTGTTAAAACTATTTATTACAACCCAAGTGTGAAGTATTTTGCAAAGTGTGATACTGTTTTTAATTTGAAGTGTGAATTCACCCTAAAATCAGCA